>NW_015511487.1:0-1173 GCF_001515645.1 Sinocyclocheilus grahami | reverse complement strand
TATAAAGTTACAGTAAATACACCTGCTCCTATTTAACTTTAAGTTAATCAGAATCCTGAAAAAAGCTTCAGTTTCCACAACTTCAACACTGACAACAGATTGTTTCTTGAGCACCAAATCAGTGAATTAAAAAAATGTCTGATCATGTGATACTGAAGACTTAAGAAAATTCAGCTTTGCAATTGGTCACGGAATGCTCTTGAGGCAATATTGAAGATCCAACAGAAACTTTATTATGGTTTCAAAACAGTAATACACATCAAGGCAAAAAAAGCAAGAAAACATTGTACAAGCTTAACCACAAACACAGAACCAGCAAACTCGAAGTAACAGAAGCAACACTGCAGCAACCACACAAGACACAAGTAGAGTAGGCTCAGGAATGGACTCCTGGACTGGAATGAGCTCAGGAGGGAACTCAAACTTGAGTGGGCTCTGGAGCGGACTCATAGATGGGAATGAACTCTGGAATGAACTCGTAGACTTAAGTGAGCTCAAGAGTGGATTCATGCACTGGAGCAGGCTCAGGAGTGAACTCGTAGACCTGAGTGGACTCGTAAACCAGAGCGAGCTCTGGAATGAACTCATAAACTTGAGTGAGCTCAGGAGCAGATTCATATGCCTTGTCCAAATACCCACACTTGCGGTCTTGGCCACTTGAGCGCGACAGGAAGTAAGTGCGCAAGACTGTCCCAGGTCTTAAAAACGCCAAAGTGCAGTGCCCTTAACGCACACTAAATCCACACTATCTCCGGAGCGCTATTCGAGGCTTAGTGTATCCCATCATGCATCATGTTCTGGAAATAAATCGTGAGACTTTTTGCCGAGATCTCGCGAGAGGTCACGGAAGCCTTTCCAATGCAAGTAAAATATTAATATAATAATTAGATATTACATATAATTTGGTAGAAAAACTGTATTTTTCCCAAGTAAATGCATATTAACAAAAAATAACTGAAATAAAGTTTAGAATGACATGATGACAGATTTTAGATTTTTGTGTGAACTATACCATTAACAACATAACATATCTATGTTAATATGGTTGTGTTACAGCAATGATCGATGCCCCTTCCGAACCCTCTACGACCCACCCTACAGATGAGGCCCCACACTACGCAGAGGCAAATATCGTGAGCCAGCAGGAAGCCGCTGGTGCCCACAGTTACCGCG
>NW_015511486.1:32672-32897 GCF_001515645.1 Sinocyclocheilus grahami | reverse complement strand
AACAACCAATTAAAGAGGAATCATGATGGTAGAAGCTGACATTATGTTCAGAATTTTCCATAAAAGGTCATGTGCTTGTAGTGGCCTTTTAATCTCACTAAAGGTAGGGCAACAACAACATTGTGCTCGTTTCAGAGAAAAGTTTAATAAAATGCTGACTGACTGACTGTAGAAAATGCGTATGGGTTATTGTGCCTCGAAAGTACACTTCTTGTTTTGGTCTAT
>NW_015511486.1:29901-31470 GCF_001515645.1 Sinocyclocheilus grahami | reverse complement strand
ATATATATATATTAGTGGTGTCAAAATTAGCACGTTAATGCAGGCAATTAATTTTTTCAGTTTAATGCGTTAAAAATATTTAACGCAATTAATGCAGGGCTAGGGTTGGCCACCCCACTCACAACTGCTGCTTCTGTCACTTTTTCTCTTGACAAGAAGTGCATTTATTCAGTCACAGAACGACTGAGAACGGGAGCCGTTTCAGACGTGCGCTCCACTTCACTTAAGCGCCAGGCGCGAGTCAAACGAGTGCAGAAACGGTACTGTGCTCGCAGCACGTGCTCTTCAGTTGCATGCACAAACTGAGCCAATCCTCCCTATACACAAAATACACAAGCTGCATAGGGCCCCCGAAACACCAGGGGGCCCCCTTGCTCTCAAAGATGACTTAATTTTGTTAAATGAAAACGAATTTGGCCAACGGTTATGAAAACATGAATGATCATTTTCTTTTTAATGATCATTTTATAGAGAAATCAGTATTGGTATCATTGATACTGGTCTTCAGTCATAAAAAAGATGCCATTAAACAAATATTAAAACATATACTGTCTTTATGTTGTTTGTACATTAATTTGAAGATTGAATGTGAAATTATTGCAATATAAAAGTATATTTAAAAACTTTAATGTTAGGTGGGATTAATCGCAATTCATTTCAGAAAAATGTGTGATTAATTAGTAAAAAAAAATGTTTTATCGACTGACAGCATATATATATATATATAAAATCCTTATTGCTGCACCCTGAATACAGACACCAATTGTGAACTTGAGCAAGGAATTGTACTGCCATTCTGAATGGAAACGCTCCCAACCAATGTGGACAAAATCCAGAGGTCTATGGCACAGTGCATCACTCAATCCATCATTGAACTGAAAATACCCAACAGTGTCATGATAACACTCCAGTGAACACCACTGCAGAGGATAATAAATATTCATTCATTCACTCTGTTGAATGGGCTTAATGCTGTGCTTACAGTCCCTGCGGCGGACCCAAGTATTCTCCTCCATCTAAGTGGCATGCATTTTTAATACTTTTTATCACATTCAAGGGAGTCGAGAAACAACTGTACGGCATTCAGGACCATTAACCACTTGAGGAGCCGAGATAACATTTGCGTTAACAGGTGTTAGCGCGCCTCTAGTGAAATGGCTCAACGGCTTCGGTAATTCAAATAAGTGGAACGCGCAACTGCAATTTGTTGCAGGCAGTCAAATTTCACATAAAGCTTTCATGCCATGGGCAGACCAACAATTTATCCCTTGGCAGGAGGGGCTGAGAAACGAAGGATCAAATCAATAATGAAACAGTGTCATTTTCTCAATGTGTTCAAGCACGTCACGATTGAACTGTAAATCACCCTTAAGATTGTTTCCTGTTGGGGTCGGCCACACGTGCTGTCAGTCTACGATTGACCTTACAGTTGAATATTCAGACTCATTCCCATGAGACTAAGCCCAGACAGAGCTCCCTGATTTTTTTCTCATTCCAGCTGCTGCCGGGTCACTCCCGAAGGCTTGTCTCGCTGATGGGTCGGTCACACAAACACATACACGCAACATG
>NW_015511486.1:24693-25803 GCF_001515645.1 Sinocyclocheilus grahami | reverse complement strand
ACACAAACAAATTTAAAAATCCTAATAAGTATTTTTGTACTGTCTTCCACTGAAAACATCCTTTACAAACTTTAAAAACACACATATTTACTCATTTAAAATTATTTAGTAAAATAATATATTTTAAATGTAAAATAATGGTATTTAATTCAATTTCATGTTTATTTTACCAGACTGGCTAAATGTTTTTGTCTTGTTTTATACATAAATATTTTAGGGAGATATGTTCTCTGAGAACATTACAATTAATTGTAATTACAATATACAGTATGTCTTACAAAAATATGAGCTTCACATTTCTGTTCTGTAACCCTCTGGAATGCCTTGCTCTATAGACTCCCATTGTAAATGCTTTAATGTAAACCTGTTGTTTCATTGTTTTTACAAATGAACTGAAATTAGTGTCTGCGGTAATTGAAAGCAGGCCACATATGCTGCCAATAGAGCTTAACCTGTTTGTTATCTGAAAATATTCCTTCAATAATTACATACTAGTCACATTGCATTTTTTATTTTCTTATTTGTTCTCACATAGTGTACATTACGGTTTTCCCGGTCACTACATTTGTGACTTCCAGTAATAAAATTGATTCCCACATCCCACAAAATTGAGCAGCATTTCATCAGTCTGATTTACAGAGGCATTTACTACATGCTAAACGCAGCACAAGCAATATAAGCTACATGATCAATGACTGGATATAGACATGTTTCTTTGTACCATCAGTGATCGTGGTCCTTAAAAGGATTTTACTCAATGAATATCATAATATAAAAAGGATGTCTTTACATTCCACAACCAATAACTGATTCAAACAGTTACTGCAGAGACAAGGTCTGTGTTCAGTCTTGGCTGAAATATTGAACTACATTATATATACATAATGTATGGCTCTTGAAACAACACTGTATTTTTGATATTGATGCTCACATCTCTGGATTTGGTTTTGTGAACACGGCATGTTAAATCAGTGTCAATAAACACGAGTGAAAATGTGTCATCTGTGCCACATTTGTGTACCCATTGATTACTACTGATATAAATCAACAGGAAATTAAACTTCACATTATTATTAGAGACATATCTGACATTTTTATCTTGACATGATG
>NW_015511486.1:8596-10110 GCF_001515645.1 Sinocyclocheilus grahami | reverse complement strand
TACAGCATGTTAAATTGCCTATCTGCATAAAGGGATGCAGACGAACATGCATGCAGTTCATTGCCACTGTAAACTCGTAACAGAGCTGCATTGGTTTCCAAGCTACAGCAAGTCTATGCAAATGTGTTTGTTTATTTACGCGTAACGCAATAAAAGAGAACATAGGAGAATAGGGAGTGTTTGCGTTTTAGAAGAACTGACAGCATGAACCCAGACTCCACTATAGCCGTGACTTTGCAGGTAAATCAAATATTAATAGCACGAAATGGAAATCAGAATGTGAATTCTCCTTGCGTTCAAGGTGATAAACTGAAGCTGTTTACCTTTTTACCTGCAGTGCTCTGCCCTCCCATCAGGCCAGGTTCCCCAGAAGAAAACTAAACTAGATTCTCTTTTGTGAAAATAAATTTTCCAGTGCTGGCAATGCAGTAAAAGAACAGTTAGCTAAATCTTAAGGAAAGCTTATATGTTAGGTCCTGGATCTGCAAAAAATGTTTTAAAATTGAGTAATAGTGATTGACAGTGACTGAAGCTTAAAATGCAAAGTTCGTGGTTTTTAAAGATGGTTTGAGATAAATGTAACTCTTTTTAACAGTTTCACTTTTTATGACAACTTTAAAAAATTATTTAAAAAATAATAATAATTTACTATTTTGCAGTGAACTGTAACTCAGTGAATATGATCAATAATATGGAAATAAAAACTCTAAACACTACGACAATTCTGTAAAAATACAGCACAATGTACAATGTTCATATGAAGGAACTTTTCTGTATTGAATTTTCACAGATGTCCATAAACTTTATGGAAAAAGGTTCTGGTCATTTTCTGCCAGGAAATTATCACATTTTCAACAGATTCTTTTCTTACAGTAAACAATAAATGATAAAGTCCAATTTTATGCTACTATAAAATGTACATAATGTTTAATTCTCAATTTGGAGGCTGGTAATATGATTTATTAGAACTAAGCCTTTTGTCTAATTAATTTAATTAAAAACTTTCAAACCACTGACAGCCTTAATATAAAATATATAAAATACAGAGAGCTCAAAGTTTGAAATTATCTAAAAAAACAAACAAACATTAAACAGTTCAAGCTAAATAAGGGCGGTGAAGAAAAAAGGAATTTCAATAAAGTATTGCCTTGCAAGCACTATTAAACCCGAAAAACTATTTCTACTAAACAAAAGGCCATATCAGTTTAGGACCTTAATATTTTGACAGCCTAAACTCCCAGATGTCTTCAGTCAGAGTCTGTTAAACTTCACACAAACTGCATTGCCCATCTCCAGCAGCTATAGCAGTTCCAGTAAGTAATTCCCTTCAATCAAAGCCTTTTCTCCCACAAAGCAACTCTCTGATTAAGACTCTAGAAGTGAACAGCTCAGTCCGATACTAAGCATGTGAAGCCACAAATCTGCAGACTTTGTCCCCTGTGGTCTGTCAGCATCTAATCCCAACTGACTGATGGAAAAGATCCCATCGCAGTAATCTGATTTCAGGCCTCTCG
>NW_015511486.1:6069-7247 GCF_001515645.1 Sinocyclocheilus grahami | reverse complement strand
TTACATTTTAAAACATATTCAAATAGAAAACAGCTATTTTAAATTGTAATCATATTTTACAATATTACTGTTATTACTGTATTTTTCATCAAATAAAAATGCAGCTTTGATGAGCATAAGACACTTAAAAAAAAAAAAGAGTTTAATCTTACCGAGCCCCTAACCTTTGAACGGCAGTGTAAGCATTTTTAGCATGATTTCTTAACAAGGTTTTAACCTTATTTTTAACAAACTATTTTTTGAAGAAAGTAGGATTCATAAGTCTCATTTGCCACCTTAAGATTTGTTTTCCACCGAGTTCTTCCAGTGCTATCTGGGACTGCCATATGCAAAGAATATTGGTCAAAATAAGGTATTTTTGAAGGCAGCACTGACATGAAGCACTACTTTTAAATAACTGTCTAGATAGGTAGTTCACTAGGTTTTGAAACAGTTTTGAAGTGAAATCACTTGCTAGAGATGCTATTTTCAAGTGGTTTGTCTTATCCTGTAGGGCAATACAGCTCACTTGTTTTACAACTCACCAAAATTATTTCATGAGAGATCTTCAAAACATCTGCAGAGAAACATCAGGCTTCATTTACCACCTGTCACGCAGTACAGTGAAATTCACAGGAATGCTTTCGCAATTTCTGCAGCTATCCTGCTAAAAATGCGTTTATGACACCCTGCATGTTATGCTAAAAGTCTAACAGTGCTGTTTGCAGATTGTGGACCTATTATTTCCCATAAAGACATTGGAAAGAAACTAAAGATAGACTAATGATTTCTCAAGCACATTGAGATAAAACAAATCTGTTTGTGTGGCATCAATCTTACAGCAGGATAGAGCTGAAAGCCTCCGTTAACATACTCACACCACAGCCATGCTACTCAAAATCCCATACCTTCTCTCCAAGTGTAACGGCCAGTCTGTGTTTTCCTGAATCCCTCTGGAGAAGACATGGCAGATAGGAGTGTTGGTGGACAATCCCGTATTGACACATTAAGTAGTGGATTTTGAGGTCTAGTGCTCTGAACTCCCGCAGCACCATTACAGCTGTCCAGGGCTCTTTGTAACACACTGGCCAGCAGCTGCAGAGCTGGATAATATTACTTGATAATTGGGAGGCTACAAGCTCAAGACCCGCAGTAACCTTGTTTGACGTGCCTGAGAACATTAGAGTCAAGGTTAATAG
>NW_015511486.1:4300-4668 GCF_001515645.1 Sinocyclocheilus grahami | reverse complement strand
AATACATAAACTAATATGCAAACTAGAATAAACAAACAAACTATGACTATTTATTAGTTTATGGTTTTATTAAACTAATATACACAAACTAAAATCAATCAATCAATCAATACAACTACTATACAAACTAAAATAAAAAGTAATAAAATAATACAAACTAATATGCAAACTAAAACTATGATTTTATTTATTCGTTTATGGTTTTATTTATTAAACTAGTATATGCAAACTAAAATAAGTAAACAAACAAACACACAAATAATCTAATAAGATCATCAAACTAATATACACACTTAAAATACAAATATATTCACTATAATACTCACACGCTTATTTTCTTAAACATAAAATTGTATAATTGAATAATT
>NW_015511486.1:1800-2786 GCF_001515645.1 Sinocyclocheilus grahami | reverse complement strand
TTGCAGAAATGTGGGTCAGATTCTTCTCTCAGTGCTGGAGATGAGCCTAAACTAGCTTAAACGTAACGTCAGAAACATGGGGCTTAGATTCTCACGAGCTTCTGTATTACGAGTTTAATGTAAATGTGGCAAATGCACACAATAGGCTTATGTAACCACAACAATCATTTACATAAAGAAGCCATGTAATAAAAATTTTAGTTTTGTGACTTTTAGTTCATTTTTATTAGCTCTGAGGCCAACAATATCCCAGCATACTACTGAAAGATGACAAAAACATGGATACGCAAAAATCTAAAATAAAATAAAGTTGACTTTACAGGGGCCTAAACAAATGTTCTGTCAAATAAACTGATTTTTAGAATGAGACTGTCGCTCCCCATTACATCAACTGAAACTGGCTAGCATTAGCAAATAGCAAATGGTTCACTAAACAAAAAAATATAAACAGAAAATGTCACAGGAAAAAAATGCATTTGTCAAACAGTTTTATGGGGTCTTAAAGTGAAAAATAAGTTGTTAAATGAGCTTGGACAGAAATTCATTACAATGTGTTACAAAACTAAACGCCCACTTAATCTTATAAATGAGTTTAAGGCCTATGAGTGCACAACTAGTAAATATTAGACTGATTAACAACCGCCCTACCGTGACCAGACAAAAGTCAGAAGACAGATATATAAGAATTTTTCATTCTAAAATAGTACAATGGAAGACAAAATTGTTGTGTGATGACCTATTGACTTTAAACTACTGCAAATGGAGATTCGAGTCTCCGACAAGCGTTAAACCCGATCCTAGAATATCCCATGGGATTGTCCACTTATTCCACGGGAGCTGTGTAGCATTCCAACCCTTACAACTTGAGAACCTGAGCATGAACATCTATAGTGAGCCACAGAGAAAGAAAACAACAGCCTAGAGTGTCATGAAATGCTGAATTAGCCAATTATCCAGCCTGTCAACTGTAGAGATTCCACTAGCCC
>NW_015511486.1:0-318 GCF_001515645.1 Sinocyclocheilus grahami | reverse complement strand
TTTCATGGTTTAACTTTACCTTCAGAGCAGGACAGTGGCATCGGTCGGTGGGCAGCTGGGCTGGCATGGACAGCATTCTGTGGAAGTATCCTGTGACCAGTGGGGCCGCTGTGGGGTTATGGGTCACTACAGGTTCACACTGGTCAGATTAAAAATAAAAACATGGACTACTGTTAAATTATTAAAATATAGACCAAGATAATCAATTATCCACTTGGAATTCCTTGAAGATGGGATTTATGGGGATTTTCTACATTATGCATGCATGGTATACGCATACAAATCTTCTTGTGAAATGCATAACTCTGGCAAACTGAG
>NW_015511485.1:4124-10111 GCF_001515645.1 Sinocyclocheilus grahami | reverse complement strand
CTAGGCCCGCCACAGATACAAGCAATCATTCTGTACAGATTGAGCATTGATTTATCAGAGGTCCGGTCCACTTCCGCGTCATTTAGCCCCTGGAACGCCAGGTGAGATGAGCAAATATCTTCTTCAGTGGTAATTAATACGTGCCGCTGTCCCCGCTTTGGGCGCCAAGTCTCGGCCTATTCTGCAAGCCAGATAGTGGTGAAAAAGCACAAGGGGTGTCTTGACTAATATTTCTCACAAGTGAAAAAGGTACCGCCAGTGTGCTTCCAGCTTCTCTGTGCAAATCCAGACTTCCCTTCCAGATAATTACAGCTTTAGGCATAGAGTCAAATTTGGCGTTGGACCTGCATGCTTAATTTTAACCAAAGCCAGTAAGTACGAGCAAATATTCTAAATCAAATCCTCTGCGTTCAATTAACGAAAAGCCAAAGGAAATTAACAAAATTCTGAGGCAAATCTCTGCAGATATTTGGAAGTACCCTACTGTTCTGTACTTTGTGGATTAGCGCCAGCATCCTGAATCGTTTTTGAATCGGTGTATACAGGTTGTTTTCATGTTTTACACATTCCACAATTTCCACAGACATATTGCTGATTTGTGGGTATAACAGGAATGTAACATGCTCAGTATGACAAACCCTACATTCATGATTTATGTGCTGGGATCCATGTTTTCTCATTGTAAACTGTAGAAGAATCGAAACAGACAGCAAACTCTGGTTAAATTGTTCTTTCTGTATCTCTTGCAGGTGTTTTCAGAGCCCCATGTGAGTTGTTCTAGCTCAAAATAATACCATATAGTGTTTGGTGAGCACCAAATTATATAGGAATTATATATGTTCATCAGAGCCCAAAGGTGGATCCAACCTTGGTCTTGTTGGTCCCACTTGTTCTCCACAAAATTCCCTATAAACAAAACTCTGCCCAGCAACAGCAGAATAGACTTACTGGTCTCACGGAGTTTAGCACAAACTCCAATTCACATGAAAATGTATTGCTGTTCACAACTGGGCATTTAAAAGAAAGCTAAGGTTTGTGAGTCTTGGTCAGCTGAGAAAGGCTTGAAAGCATTGTTCTGGGAAAAAATTAACTGCTGCTCAGGCGCATCTGTTTGGTCAAAGCAACACAATCAGGACTGTGGCATGAAAGGGCGGGGGAGTGCAAACCTGTCAGCACATCTAAATAACAATGACCACCCAATAACAGTCTGGAACAGAGGCGGCCTGGTGGCGTAGGGCCAATCTCTTCTCACTTTGCAATTACAAAGAGCAGAAGGTTTCGAGTAATCACCATTGATCTACTTCAGAACGTCCAAATTTCATTGATCTGGTTCTGGGAGATTCTAAAATATCACTTTGAGGTGTATTCATTTAGAATTTGGCATCTTTGTATCTGGTATGGAAGTCTGCAGTCTGTTCAAGGCCTTACTCCCACTTGACTGTAGGAGTCTGTGGAATTCTTTGGGTTGGATGGTAGGCGAGGTTTCAGTGGGGGTTGACCTTTCCTCCATGGTTCAATAAGTTTTAAGCAGCCGTGACTGAGTTACTTAGGCCTCAGCGCCGTGGAGGGGGTGAACAGGTGGTCAATGGATTACCACAAGCATGAGAATGCACATGGACACAATGTGAAATCAATGCATTTTGATCTTAAGCAGAAAATTGTTCAAAAGCAAGTCACGCAAAAGGATTAATTTCTGAGAAATAGGTTCCTGTCTTTGCTTATAAACCCACATGACTGATGGGAAGCAAGAAAGGAAGTTTACATTTTTGAGTGCTTTTAGAGACAGTATACTATATTTGTCAGTAATTCTCAATTACACAGTTGTTTAAGTTGCACTGGCTTCTTTCTTCACTGGCCACGTTTGAAATGAGAATTAAGTACAACAATAGCAGCACATGTTGAACATTTACATTTGAATGTTTTGTTTTGAAGATGTTCACTATGTCAAAACTGAATTGCATTCATTACCTTAAGGACTTCCACCTTTCACCTATTTGAGTTTTTTAAGTCAGTTAACCCTTTCAGTTTAACGTTGGAATCTTTCCATTTCTTTCTTCTTCTTTTTTTGTAGCAGTGCACACATTTCTTAGAATCAGTTTTGTTAGTATTATTTATATACTATTTATTAATATTTAAATTTGACTTTTATTTATATTTTCAGTTTTCGTTTTAGTAATTTTGTTATGTGCTTTTGTCATTTTATTTTATTTTTTTACATTTACATATATAGCTTTAATTTTTCAGTTTTCTATTTTAGTAATTATAGTACTTAAAAGTACTTATTGATAAAATAAATCAATACTTCCATTAGTTTGAAAGGCATAGTTTTAAAATCAATACAGTTTTAATTAAAAATTTGTATTCAATTTTAACTTTATTTTTTCAATTTTAGTTATTATATTTAGTCAGCAATAACAGCACTGGCTATTATAACTGTAGTATATATTGCACAATAACAACTACACTTATAATTGGTGGTATAATTGTGGTGGTTCCATTCAGATGCAAATACTTACACAGTGGGTTACATGGAAAAAAAAATGGTGCCAAGCATTTGGTGAAAATAAGGCTTTTTTGGATATGCATAAAAAAGAATGCTAGCAACAGTAAAATTATTATTATTTTGTTTAATAGTTTTTTTATGGTTTGTTAAAAAACATTTCTTCTCCATGCAACAGTATTATTGTAGTGTCTCTGGCCGTTATCCTCCATGACCCTATTCATAATGCATGCACGTTGGCCTCACATGATTCTGCATCCACATGCACCAATTAAACATATAATTAGAATGTAGAGCCATCATTTTAGGTAATGACATGCATGCAAGATAACAGAGCCAAATTATATGTTGCCTAGCAACATTCCATCGTTTTAACCTCTAATGTTCACTCTTGATCCTTTCCTCACCTTAGAGCAGTGCTGCTATCCCACAAGATTTGCATTGCAAATTAATTTGAGATATATTCAACTGAATTAAATTCAATTTAATCCCTCAAGTACAGCACGAGTCGTATTATACAAGGAGTGTGGCGTCAACATTCTGGAGCTTTTGAATAGGCATTTGGGAATCTTTAATAATAAGGTTAGTGATTTTGCATAATTGATTTGAATACGTATTTATTATTCATAATAACGTACAAGTGTACAACAAGAAATACCCTTAACGCAGGGCTAGATTTAATATCAGTGAAACAGCTACCATTCTCATAATGCAATTCAACCTATTAATTTCAATTATCATGATCTAATGTAATTACTGTACTACAAAATCATCACCATAGAAACAGAGACGTTACTCTCAGGCTTGTTTACGGACTGTAAATCTGGGCCGACTTGGCATTCCCAGACAGCCAGTTTCAGCACTTTGCGTCATCCGTAGCGCTCCGGTGCATCTAGAGCCCGGGCTTTATTGTGGTCTCAGGCAAGTAATAAGTCCCTTCCTATTGAGTGGAACCATGATTTGGGAATTGATCAGAAGCTTGATACGCACAAACAGCCCCGGGCTTCAGAGAAATGTCATCGTGAGATAGCCGGGATCCAAAGCAACTGATTTTTGTCTTGCCATTGGACAGGAGCGCTGGTGCAAATGTTGGTTTAACAAAATGCAAATTACGGATCCAAGATGCACTTGTTTACTCTCCAATCAATGGATCATACGCTTGCATTCAAAGAACGGTATCTGCACCACTCTTCCACACCAAAGTGGCTCGCTCACAATCTGCTTGAAAAATGCATTTATGGCCAAGAATTCCCATAAAGGATTCAAAAGAGCTAATTACTTATTATTTACTTTATGGCTCATTGAATTCGCCCAACACCCAGAGAGTCCCATGAGTGTCTTTTTTCTACTTTACAAAGATAGTGACATCATATAACGCAGAACAGAGTTAAGGGCTCTGCTTTTGCAACCCACTCCAGTGCACAATGACAGTAATTTCCAGACTGAATAATGAGATGTGTGGCTACGAAAACTCTAACCCCTTTCAGATGTGACTCAGTTAGGTGACTGTATTTTGCAGCACCGTCTGGGACTGAAATTACTGTGGAATGCCTTCACAGCCCAAAGGCTTTAGGATGCTGTTTTTGAGGTTTCTCTTAAGGAATCTCCTGGCACTAAACAAGCATTCCCTTGGTCTCTACTAAATGCAGGGTAATGTTTGGGGATAAACAAGCTTCTTAATGAAAGAACGGCTGATAAGCAAGGTGAGACGCTTCTAGTTTTGGTGCCCTGCGGACGTACATGCTTCTCTCAAAAGAAAAGGCCTACAAAAGACTGGAACTCCTCAGATTGTAAAATACCAATGTCAGGTCAGGGCTTTTGAAGGAATCTCCAAGACAAAAGATCAATGGTTTGGCTCCACATGTCGCCCCACTCAGAAATTTTTGTGACCCATCCTTACGCCCCAAGGGAACGAAAAGGAGAAGATAGAGGGGTGTTACTTGTAGGATAATCAGGTTCTTACCAACTTTCCCATTGCTGAAGGTACGCAATTAAGGGCAGATCCTGTTACCCCGCAGGTAGTTATTTACAGGTACAGGCGCAGATGCATTTCAATGGGAACTAATAGTGTTAAGAAGGACCATACAAAATAGATCCCATTGAAAAGAAGGATCACAAATAAGATCTCTTTGATATGTCGTTTGTTTCTTCTACGTCTCTGGATGCTCAGATTTGTCTCCTGAGAAACAGACACTTCATTCTTAAAAATAAACATTCTTTATTGTCTTCCTTGGTTCCATGAATAACCTTAAAATCTATGGAAACTTTCTTTTTCACAAAAGGTTCTTTACAAGTTCTATTAAAGACCCAAAATAGTGGTTCTATGGAGTCATTGTAAAAAAAATACAAAAAAAATCTTTATTTTTAAGAGTGTGGGTATGAAGATACTGCAGACTTCCAGAAGAAATAATTTCAGTTTCTTCTCAGATTTCTCAAGTCTCCAATCAGAAGTCAGAGATTCTCAAATGAACTCCAACAGTGTTCTTCAAATACGTCTTGATGATCTAAGCTATACAATCCACATTCATTTTCTAACTCTCAAGGTAAAAAATTAACGAGTCAATCCAATAGGAAATTGAATCATTCCAAGAGGAATCTACATGATCCGTAGTTACGTGCGAGGACGAGAAAGTTCCCCATGCATATTTTGCTCATTTTCAAGTTGAATTCACTTGAATTCAACGAGTTGACCAACAGCTTGATTTAAAAATGACTTTTGTGCGAACTGTGCTTTATACGACAAGAGCCCACACAATTTTGCTGAAATACTGCTAATGTCACCATTAGTACTTTTTTTTCTGAAGGAGCAACATCTCTGACAATGTACTTAAAGGGATAATTCACACACACACACACACACACACAAATGAAAATGTAGTTATTATTTACTCACCCTCATTGTTGCCCATACAATAAAAGTCAATGGGGTCCAAAACACTGAACATGGGACATCACTGATTTTCATTGTATGGACAATAAAACACTGAAACGTTTTTAAAATACATCTTTGTGTGTGTGTGTGTGCGTGTGTGTACCTGGTATTCCCTACATTATGAGGTCCACACAAACACAGCAATACCAGTAAATTTTGGCCTTGTTGGGGACATTTGTTTGATCCCCATGAGGAAAACAGCTTAGAAATCATACAGAATGATCTTTTTTGAAAATCTAAAATAGCAGAATGTTTTGTGTGAGGGGTAGGGATAGAAAATACAGTTTGTACGGTATAAAAACCATTACGCCTATAAAAACCCAACATGTGTGTTTGCATCGCACAGAAGAAAGATCAAACCGATTTGGAACAACATTTTAATTTTTAGGTGAACTATCCCTTAATACAAAACATAACTTAGCCTTTTCGAGTTTCCTAAGCAATAAAAATGTCCTCAAACCCCTGAGTCTTTAATTTTCTACGGAGACAGGTGCTGCCCTTTAAAGCCTCCCCCCAAACCTCCATCTCTTTTACGAGTCAACATGTCCTCTTAGA
>NW_015511485.1:2765-3632 GCF_001515645.1 Sinocyclocheilus grahami | reverse complement strand
CCTTACTTGTAAAACTATTATGTTATTTTGTTGTGTTTTCTTTTATTTATATTTGTTTTGCTTTGATTTGTGTGTTGTTGTTCTATTTGGCTTACTTTTGCTTTGATGTTGCTTTGTTTAAGTATTTATTGTTTTGTTTTGATTTTTGTTTTACTTGATTTTGCTTTGTTTTTGTTTTGTTTTGCTTCAATTTATTCTTAGCTTTGCTGTGATTTAGGGTTTTTTTATGGTTTGTGCTTAGATTTAGTTTTTTGTTATGTTTGGTTTTTGTTTTGTGCTTTACTGTTTTATGTATTTATTTGCTTAGTTTTTCTTTGACTTTGTTGTTTGTTTTGTTTTGCTTGGTTTTGTTTTGTTTTTATTTATTTATTTAGCTTTGATTTTGCTTTGATTTTGTGTTTTGTTTCATTGTGTTTTAATTAATAAGTGTGAAACTTCACCCATGTTTTAGAATCAATTTTATGTAATGGACTGTGATATTATATTGTGATTATTTAAATTTCTTCATACTCCTCTTATTTATGTTTAGAGTTGCTAAAACTAATTCTAATTCATCTAATTTTGGTACAAAGTTTTAAAATTGTGATCGTTTTGTGATTTTGTTTTGTTTTGATAAGGGAATAAGGTAAAACTTCACCCATGTTTTAGAATCAAAAGTCAACAAATGGATATAATTAATAGTTGTTTTTTCATATTGTGTTTTTAATTCCTCAGGACTCCAGCTTTTTTTGATCAGATCAAACCATTTCGGTGTTCATAAATGCTCTTCTGATTCATACTCGATGACAGCATCATAATTTTAAACCTTTGTACCAAAATTTTATGAAATGGTTTTAGCAACACAACTCCATTATTTATCTGAACATA
>NW_015511485.1:0-1799 GCF_001515645.1 Sinocyclocheilus grahami | reverse complement strand
CTAACAGTAGAATGGGTGCGGTCTAATAGGATATATAACACAATACAGATTACATATTTATGTGATTTCTCACCCTCTGACACACCATTTAGATGCTAATGTGATTCCGTCTCTCATTTTCAACCGAATGTTTTTGCTTGCATTGAAAGTACACGGGTCAAGTCAACTACTCAAAGTACCAAAGTCATCATTATAAATCATTTCAATAAATTACAATTAAATAAATGTATTTGTTCATTTATTTTATTTATTTGTTGTGGAAGAATGTTTTTTTTCAATACAGTGTTAGTGTTTTGAAAAGAAGCTTAATAAGAGTATATATTATTGGGTTAAGAAATAATAACAATCTTATTAAAGAATAGTTAAATATGAAATATTTATGATTGGTGGGTTAAGAAATAACATTTGGTGTCAATCATTTTAACAAATTACAGTTGCTGCAAAACATTTGTTTGTTAGTTTGTTTGCTTGTCTCCACAAGCTGTTGAAAGAATAGTTTTACAGTACAGTGTTAACGTTTTAAAGGTATAGCTTAATTTGAAATATACAGTGTTGGGGGTAACACATAACAAGTAACATAAATTACATAATCAGATTACTTTTTCAAGTAACTAGTAATGCATTACTTTTAAATTTATAATGAAATATTTTAAGTTAGTTTTTCAAAAGATATAACTTTTTTTTTTTTATTATCGTTATTAAAAACAAATAAGCAAAAAAACAAAAAAACCCCGCAAAAGTAATAGAATGCATTACTTTCCATGAAAAGTGACTAAGTACTGCAATTGAGTAATTCAATACTGTTACTTTTTTCAAAAATATAACTCTATTTCCAAAAATTTAACTTTTGGGTTTTTTGTTGTTAAAATCAAATATGCAAGCCCAGCCCAGGTGACATAATAACACAAAAGTAACAAAATGCATTACTTTCCATAAAAAGTAACTAAGTAATGCAATTAGTTACTTTTTCATTGAGTAACGCAATATTGTAATGCATTACTTTTAAAAGTAACTTTCCTCAACACTGGAAATATATGATCACTGGGTTAAGAAATCAAAATATTTGTCGCCACATTGTTTATGTTCACATAACTGATCTTATCATGTTCATAATTGATGCCAAGCTCTGCATTTTCGCAACTGAATGTGGAAAATACTGCATGTCAGGACGGGCCACCCACAAAGATATGATAATTTCATTTATGAATCTGGATGTGTTTGTGTGTGTGTATCTGTACAATGTTCTAAGCCACACAAATTGACGCTATGCAATATGGGCATGCCACATCGCATATGTCAGCATTCATATTGCAGCTGTTTTTATTTTTCAGACATGGATGAACAAAGCCACGTCCTCGTATGCTCCGCTGAACTCATTTAACCTAGTAATTGAGACGTTTTTGGCCACTTTACAAATAAATTGACCATCAGAGCCGCCTTTTTTACTATAAAAAAAATTTATAAAACAGATGCCTTCATGATGACCGAAAAAGATGCGCAAATGCCCTAATCAGAACAGTTGCTACAGAGCAAAGATGCCAAGTTTTTGGGCATTCAGCTGTCCTCTTTGTCTGTCTGCTAGCTTCCCTCATGCAGCCCATTTGTGGAGGCAATAAATTATTAATCAGAAAGACACCGTGTTCACCGAGATGTCCTGGTGTGACTGGGTTAATCGCCTCTGGAGCGGAAAAGAAAACGGGCCGGCGCAGGTAGGCATGTGCAAAATCAACACAGACATCTTGACCGTCTGCATCTCAGTGTTTGCTGAACTATAGAAGCAAAACTAAAGCAGACACAAG
>NW_015511484.1:8074-10113 GCF_001515645.1 Sinocyclocheilus grahami | reverse complement strand
TTGCTCAAATATTGATTTTGGATCCTTTTTAACCAAAAAAAGTTACAGACTTCAGCTTTACAGACATGTTTTCTATGATGATATTTATACGGTGATAAATGCATCTCACTGCTTAGAAATAAAAAAAATTTGAATCTTATTTATTGAATAAATCACTGAGAACCTGCATTCAGTGATAAGGATATGTTCTTTAAAGACAGATTACACAAAAAAATCCAGTACATCTCAAAAACACCTACAAATAAAATTTATCAGAGTTCTTAGACCTCATCAAAAAATATGAAAGATCAGAACTAACATTTCTTATAAACAGCCTAAACTTATTTCTGGTTTATTTATTATGAAAAAATAATAAATTAAATTTAACTTTTTTAAACAGCATGTGAAAGAATGCATTCACTATGACCGGCAAACAGGAGGAAATCAAACCTTCCTGCTTCTAAAGACATGTGTTTGAGGAATAAAGTAAAAACATCACAACTACAGACATTTAAGATGAATTAAAAAATACCCCCCTGCTGCTCTGTTTCTTCACATTTCTTCACAAACCACTTTTTTCTGTGAGTGTTCGATGTTGCTTTTTATTTTAGAGTGTAAATATTTTAGGTTTCGGCCTTCTTTAACAACTGAACCAGTCGGAAAAAAACACAAACCCTCAGAGCAAAATGCAACACAAGCTTGTTTTCATTTCAAATATTTCATAGTTCCCTTCAGACCTGATAAATCATTTTTACAGCAGCAGGAAAGGAATCGGGTGCAGGGCAAAATCTGTAAAATAAACAATCCCTGGGATCCAGAGGCGTCTGATGCTGTTTCAACTATTAATTGTTCCCTGTTTCTCTACTGCTGTAGCAGAGATCTCTTTTACTGACCTGCAAATCTTTTAGCATGGAGGTGTGGAAGTCAGTCGGAAGTCAATGACATCCATGGCAATAGTACTGAAAGTGCTCTTCTTAAATGGGTGAAATGATCAACGGATTTAAAACAGAGCTGTCTTCTGCATTAAAGTGTCCGCTGTAATTGAGGTTTCTTTCATGAAGGTGGGGAATGTTGAATCACATGCCTGTGGAATTCAGGCTCTAATTGACCCTTGAATTCATTGCTGGCCATTAAAAACAAAGCAGGCCTTCTATGCTGCATGTGGGTTGTGAACTATGTAGGGCACTGGCCGGTCAGTTGAGTAGCACTTATTCATGAATTCAGCACTGGATTAAATTGAACCCTGATTGTATCAAACTATGGAGTTAGGACAGACATTACTTTGTCTCACAAATGGCTTGTTGATGTTTAGCAGCTGAATTACTTCTTCACTCAAATAAACGAATCAGGTTATGTTAAATGTTTTCACACGTTCATGCACGTGTTTTAAATCTACCTTTAAACTAACCCAAGAGCTAAACAAAACATTGTCAAGTGAATATTATTTTTCATTTTGTTATTTCATACAGTGATACACTAGTAAGCAGTTTAGCTGATTTAAGAAATTTAAAGGGATAATTCACCCAAATCATCATCATCTTGAAAAATGTGTTTTGTTTGTCCACACAATGAAAGCCAAAATGGTTCAGAACCACACAGCACACCACTGACTTTCATTGTATGGAAACAAGCAAACACTTTTTTTATTTGAGTGTACTGCCCCTTTAAATGACTCATGAGAGTTTGGACAAAGATTGCACATTATCGCTTCCTCTAGCAGAAAACAGTCTTTGTCATCATCAAGACAGGCGTAAGTTCTCCAGACTGTCACTACTTTTTGGGTGAAGGGGATGTTACAGGGAAGCCTGGGGCCAGTAAAAGGGGGTGTGAGTGCAGAAAGAGAGCAGAAATGAGGAATAGGGGGTGGGGGTGATTACTGACCTCCTGAATCAGAGACGAAGAGCCACCGCCACCGAAAGCAACACTTGAATCTTTCAGCTTCCTCCCTGGCCCGCTGCCTTGGCCTGACTGAACACATGTCAAGGGCACAACTGAAATCACGGGCTGAGAGGTACAAAGAACTACATTTGACTCATGCTAATGAAGCCGACAAAGAAAGA
>NW_015511484.1:6553-6890 GCF_001515645.1 Sinocyclocheilus grahami | reverse complement strand
AAATTATACAGCGTTTCCTTAAGAGAGGTTAGTCAACTAGTTTTTAAAGCAAACCACAAACTAGTTGGTTTTGCACATCCCTAACATTAAAACGCATCTTCTGAATGTAATTTTATTATATCACGCAGCCGTTTCGTGCTCAGTGTGGTCAGACAAATTGCTTGTCACTAGAAACTTGTTCATCACACCTAGAACTTAGAACACAGTGTTATACGATTGTGTGCTGAATGGACATGTCTAAGTACTTGACTAAACCAAACAAGCAGTAATAAACTCATAGAAACACAAAGAATGTGTGTGTGTGTGTTGTGTGGGAGATCTATAAGAAAGGGGGATG
>NW_015511484.1:0-919 GCF_001515645.1 Sinocyclocheilus grahami | reverse complement strand
AAGTAGTTTCACACAGGATTGAACTCAGTCTCACTTCATGCTTTTAAACTTTACACATTAGTAATCACCATAGAGTTCACTAGAGTGCACATTCAACGGTTATGAGAGTGCATTACTACAATCTATCTACAGATCTCACTCATGAACATACCTGTTTGAACTGCTCCTCATAA
Source organism: Sinocyclocheilus grahami (assembly GCF_001515645.1). Lineage (NCBI taxonomy): Eukaryota > Metazoa > Chordata > Actinopteri > Cypriniformes > Cyprinidae > Sinocyclocheilus > Sinocyclocheilus grahami. The sequence continues at coordinate 746 of NW_015511484.1, read as the reverse complement.
GTCCATTCGTGGTGCTGCGATTGTGCTTGTGGTGCCAAACCACACGGTGATTCATCCTGCCTTGGAGCTGGATAGGTTGGCTGGACTCTGGACAGTATCGGGCTATTTTTTGGAGACTGCCCGGCACCGGGATAAACAGCTAGGCGCGGTGGGTAATGAGCTAGGGGTCCTTCCAAATCTTCATCCCCTCCAGTCTCGTTCATACTGTCATCTTCCTCCAAGTCGCGGTCTTCATCGTCCATGCCGCGGTCCAGGTCTGGGTCGTCATCCTCATCGTCGATGTCGGAGTCGGCTGTGCGCTCGTGTGGGTGGCCGGAGCTCGAGTTCGGGGCTCCCGATGCGAACGCTCCCCTCACCGCTGCTTGATAGTGGCGGAAAGCGATAGCTTGCTGTTGAATTTGCGACTCCACCATAGACCTGATGTCTTTTTCTTTCTCGGCTTGGCGGAGTTTCTCCTCCAGAGCGAGTCGAGCCGCCTGCTGTCGCTGCAGGTTCTCCATGACCGCCTCCAGCTTCATCCCGCTGCCGCCGCTCGAGTTACTGTGAGCTCCGGAGGAGCTGACCAGCAGAGGAAGAGTGCTCGCCGACGAGAAAGCGGCTTGCTGTGGGCAACAGAATGCAAATGTCACTACAAATTTTAGCTGGAAGCAGAATTGCGGGGGATTTCGTGGACTCAGACCCCCTTAATTAAGACTTAACCCCCCCCCTAAAAAAAACAAAATAGTTTGGGGGGGGGGGGGGGGGGG
>NW_015511483.1:8589-10115 GCF_001515645.1 Sinocyclocheilus grahami | reverse complement strand
CAGCCCATAAGAGTAATTTGTTTGTAAAAACAGGTGAACAATTGAGTCCAACGAGCTGGTTCTGTTAATGAATCAGTGAATCATTTTGACAGCTTCATTAAAAAGAACCAGCTAGTTTTTAATTTGTATTTTACGAGCATTATATCTGCCTGGAAATTAAAATTTTAAAGTACTGCTCATTTAAAATGATCATTTTGTCATGTTTACTCACCATCATTTCATTCCAAACATTTAGAAAGATGCTGCTCTGTGCAATACAACTAAAGTATATAGTGACCAAGGGCATTAAAGCTCCAAAAATGGACTGTAAAAGTAGTCGATACAACTTGTTTCAAATGATCCATTAAAAGAACCAACTAACAAGAGCCATTTGCTTGTATAAGCATTCAAACAAGGGACTCATATGAGATAATCTATCCCTGTAAAGGCTACACATGCCAGCAATGTATTACGCTAAATATTGTCTCCGTTTCTAACTGGCCTCATAAAGCTCAGTTAGATCAAGGCACACGGCTCAGGTGAACGACTCGGGTAGCTAGAGCATCAGAGGAGACCGGCGAGGCCCGCACTCATCCGTGCGTTCGTGCTATCACGCTGCTAAATCGGCATTGTGCTGACATTTCTCTTCATTAGAGGCAGTGAGCAGGAACGCAGGGACCGGAGACATGCTTCATTACGGTTCCTCATTTAAAGGGGCCACGCCTGAGCTGACACATTAGAGTCATCCGCACAGGGACGCGCACCGGCGAGGGGGGTTCGTATCTTAGAAAGGTCATGTGCAATGGACATACACACACAAACACAAGTTAACGTGATGAAAGCACCATCAAAGGATTTGTGAAAAAATAGACACCAGTTTTGTCCTCAATAGCGTGTTCAGGAACAATCACTGTACTTCCAATCAGTCTGATGACACTAAAGCCAGACGCACACAAAAACCTCATGGTTTGACAGTCTGTGCTTCCATGAGGTTTTCTGGAGAGTTTGTGATTGTATCTTGTTACTAATAGCAAACAGCCTCTCACCTCGACTCCCTGCACTTTGAGCTTCATGTGATCCTCCCGTGTGGTTTTCCCATCTTTCCTCTTCTTCCAGCAGTAGCCATCCTTTCTGTACTTCACCTTCTTCCTGTTGTAGAGGATCATAGACCCATTCTGCGGCCTGAGACAGAGAGAAAGGGAGAGTTTAGATGGATTTGTTTTAGCACACACAAAAAACACATACTTTAATAATAGTGATTGCATTTTTATTTTCTTTGCTTTGTTTTTTAAGACAAATAAAGTGAAGTATATGGGAGAGTAAAACTAAATGAAACATAAAATGTTTTTAAAAGACTGACTGATTTCAAAGATACTACACAGTATTTACTAAAACACAAACTATTAAAATACATATAAAAATTAGAAATGGGAATTAAATTAAAACAAATAAATATTATATACATAAATGTTCATATTATTTTTAACCCTTTACTCTGCATTTATATCATTAAAAAACAAAATAACATATTTAAAAGACACTATTTT
>NW_015511483.1:4864-5380 GCF_001515645.1 Sinocyclocheilus grahami | reverse complement strand
ATATATATATATATATATATATATATATATATATTTAGTGCTAGCATGAATAATATTATATTTGTTTTATTTATGGATGTTATAACTACATTTGGGCATGCTTAGAATGGTATGAACATGGCCAAATATAGGTAAACATTTTTTTATATTGCACACAATGTATTGCACATGCACATACACAAAAGAGACTCCAGTCGCGTCTTATCCGAACATCACAATGTTTGACTCGACCACCAGAGCATCTGATACCTTTTAACAGACAGAGGCTCCTGGTGTGTGTACAGACACGCTGGCATTTAGCCACCTAAAGGACTGGCATTCCATATGGCACAGAAGCTGAGCTGTTTATCCTTGCAGGAGTCCTGCCTCTCTCAGCCTGTTTTCAGATCTCCTCACCTTGCCTGTTGATTTAATAAGCGATAACAGAGGTGGCAGGCGGTAACAAATCACCCCCCATGTATTCTCCCACCAGCCCACCCCTCAATGTCAGCAATCACACTCATCAATCAATCACCT
>NW_015511483.1:0-905 GCF_001515645.1 Sinocyclocheilus grahami | reverse complement strand
AAGCTATTAAACCTAATTAAATCATTACTAGAAACATTACGCTGCATATGTTGGAGATGTTTTTAAACTGTTTTCTTTGCCCTCAGGTTCCAATATACTCAATGACAAAAAAAACAAAACAATGTCCAACACTGATGTAAACAAGATTTGCATTTCCAGAAAGGGGAAGGGTGGGGGAAGCAAAAGAAGGCAATTAAACTTTTAGGATTCGGTTCTGCGTAAATTAAGGCCGCATTAGAGCCATTTTGCTGTTGACACAAGGGTTGTGCAAAATTTAGAACTTAAACTGTGTTGACTGCAAAACACAGGAATTTGAATTGGAATTGAAATGACAGGAAGATATGGATGGATAGATGGATGGAATGATAGATAGAACAATCAATAGATAGAATGATATATAGACAGATAAAAGAAACAAACAAACAAATGAACAATGGATGGATGGATAGAACAAACGATACATAGAACAATGGACGGATGGATAGAACAAACGATACTTAGATTGATGGATGGATGGAATGATAGATAGAACAATCAAAAGATAGAACAATGGATGGATGGATGGATGGGAAGACAGAACAAACGATACACAGAACTCTCTCTCTCTCTCTTTCCTTAGCTGGCGCTGTGCCGAAGACGACTTCTTAGCTCATACGCTGCTGTAGGTACTGATGGCCTCCCAGCAACTTCCACAACTTGACCCCATGCTAATCAATCGGTGGATAGGATCTTGGCGTCTACGAGTGTGAGACGACAATTCTTAAGGCTGTCTTCTACTTGTTTCACCCAGGTCTTCTTCGGCGCATGACGGTGTACTTTCCACGTTGGTGGTCATTGGCGCCAAAGTAATTTGTATGGCAGTCGAGCAATGTTCATTCAACACACGTGCCCAAACCACTGTAAGC
>NW_015511482.1:9719-10115 GCF_001515645.1 Sinocyclocheilus grahami | reverse complement strand
TCGGGCAGAGAGAACCGATCCAAATCCGATATTTAAAAAAAAAAAAAATTTCTATATATATAGATGGATATAACTTACACTGTGAAGACTAATTAATTTACACAATGTATTTCTTATTTATTGTAGTTGTAGCATTTGGACCAATCAGACACACAACTATTTGTTATATTAAACAAATAATATCTAACGCCCCCTCACATAATCAAAGGGCCAACTATGAGGGTCTATGGACCCTTCCCCCGAAATGCAAACCTCAAAAGGGCAGAACAGACCTCTGGTTCCATGGCAACCAGAGACAAAGCATCTGATAACACTAGTTTTATTGCTTCAAGGAATGCGGACAGAGCAGCTCTTACTCAAGACTCTCTAAAACAGACACATATTGCCCATAAAAAT
>NW_015511482.1:9303-9636 GCF_001515645.1 Sinocyclocheilus grahami | reverse complement strand
GGGCCAGATCTGGCCCATGTGTGACAAACCGGTTTTAGGTTGAGTTCTGGCTTGTTGCTTGCGGGCCAGATCTGGCCCATGTGTGACAAACCGGTTTTAGGTTGAGTTCTGGCTTGTTGTGCGTGGGCCAGATATGGCCTATACCAGGTGACCAGATGTGCCATTTTCCAGGAATACTTCCTGGCAGATTTCTAAATTGCCTAAAATAACCAGGTGTTGGCTGTTTGCACTGTGCAGATCGAGCATTATATGACATTTAAATACCGTGAAAGCTATGGAGAGGAGAGTAGACGGCTACTTATGCTTTCAAATCACTTTGATGTCAAACAACGA
>NW_015511482.1:7091-7824 GCF_001515645.1 Sinocyclocheilus grahami | reverse complement strand
AGAATAAGAAGAAAATAAAATAATAATAATGATAATAATTATGCCATATATATATATATATATATATATATAGATAGATGGATATAACTTACACTGTGAAGACTAATTAATTTACACAATGTATTTCTTATTTATTGTAGTTGTAGCATTTGGACCAATCAGACACACAACTATTTGTTATATTAAACAAATAATATCTAACGCCCCCTCACGTAATCAAAGGGCCAACTATGAGGGCCTATGGACCCTTCCCCTGAAATGCAAACCTCAAAAGGGCAGAACAGGCCCCTGGTTCCATGGCAACCAGAGACAAAGCATTGGATAACACTAGTTTTATTGCTCCAAGGAATGCGGACAGAGCAGCTCTTACTCAAGACTCTCTAAAACAGACACGTATTGCCCATAAAAATGGACTCTTCTCTAATTAGTTCATAAGAAAACCTCTCTTTGAATGAACACACATATCCTTCAGGTCATTGTGTATATTATTGCGGTTATATGTTTTATATTGTCTGTTGTATTGTAGACTGTTTTATGCATGCTTATGATAGAACCACTCGTTCATGTAATCTTACCTATATGTAATCTTACCATGTTAAGTATCTATGAATTTGGCTTTTGATGATCTAAACGAGAGTGTATATTATATGTCAGTACATAGGCAACATATTAGTGTTCTAAGAACCTCTAGTAATTTGGCATCAACACCCAATGAGTTCCATATGCAAATTAC
>NW_015511482.1:4774-5607 GCF_001515645.1 Sinocyclocheilus grahami | reverse complement strand
GCTAAATCTTCTGATTGCTGAACAAGTGGAGAGCCTGAGCCAGTGTCAAACGGGCGTGCCCGGTGGGTGCCAACACATAGCCAGTCAGTCTGCGGTTCTGTTAGATTCTGAGAAGATGAGGATGTGAGCTAGAATGCTTCTAAGGACACCCTAAATTTGTGCCAGGCCTCGTGCCTTGACTTTCCATTCACCAAAGATCCTAGGATCTCAGATGTCTCGCTTAGCTCTTTTTCACTTTCCACTGGGATGAAACTCCCAATCACCATCGAGTCAGAACATCTTTGGAATTCATCACTCTTCAAACCCGGAAGAAGGTGATCACGACTCCTACACCACCGAACCGTGGTTTTACTCAGGTGGTTAACTGATTCTTTTCATAGCTTCATTCTCTGGTTTTCCTGATGGTTCCATCCTTCCAAGTCTCATTTGCCCTTTCTCCTGTATGAGTGATTGTATGTTTGTTTGTTAGACTAGTTTATGTTAGTGTTTAGTTAATAAAACTCGTGCACAAATTACATGAATTTCTGATTCTGCCTTCCAAATTAATGTCCCTTTACGATTCAGATTTTGCTACATGCTCTAATGCAGGGGTGCCCAACCCTGCTCCTGGTGATCGACTGTCCTGCAAAGTTCAGCTCCAACCCTAATCAAACACACGTGAAGCAACTAATTAGGGTCTTCAGGGTCACTTAAACATTAAAGGCAGGTGTCTTTGAATAGAGTTGGAGCTAAACTTTTTAGGACAGTCGATCGCGAGGAGCAGGGTTGGGCAGGGTTAATACTGATATCGACATTGATGACAAGGATTATGAAAATTTAATGGTATCAAAGAT
>NW_015511482.1:1352-1676 GCF_001515645.1 Sinocyclocheilus grahami | reverse complement strand
TGACGGCGTGATTGTTGTGGGAGGAGCTTCACTGAACATGAATTTATGTGTGGAAGCAGCCGATTTGCTTAGTAATTTTTTAATTTTTTTATAATTTACAGATTTAGACAATTATGTGAGTGAAACAGATGTCCTTTGAACCTTACAAATATAAAGTGTTATCTCTTTGTCGATCATTATATTACTAAATTAAAAGTAACAGCATCAACACAAAGAGCACATCAGTTTAAAGGTGGGGTAAGTGATTTTTGGTAGCCAGTGTTGACATTTGAAATCACCAAAACAAACACGCCCCTACCCCAAAAGGGTCTCGCCCCTATTTTG
>NW_015511482.1:0-1177 GCF_001515645.1 Sinocyclocheilus grahami | reverse complement strand
ATATATATATATATATACACACACATACATATCTATGGTCTACACTGGATGCGGCGTGGCACGACAAATCCCCAACAGAAAATTGTTGCTGCGTTCTATTCATGACATATTGACACAATTTTCTAATTATTTTCAACGGTCGCTTTGTCGCGTCCAGTGTACTAGACAGACTTTAGCTGTTGCAGTGCAGACACGGTGTTACTCGCCTATTGAGAAGAAACAAAGCAACCTTGGCATCCGATTGCAGGCCTTCCGCTCCTCGAGTTCTCTCCAGCACTGGAAAGCTGATCCGATATTTACACAGGTCCTACTTCTTGCCTTAAGCCTTCTTTTGTTCTGCTGACGTTTTCCTCTTTTGTTTTTTTTATCAGCCATGTCTATCTTTCTGTCGCTTGGCTCGGCTAATGTCCATCCTGTGCACTCTCTCCTCCACATCATGAGTAGATCCTTATTGCTGATTGACTACAAGTTTGTTTTGCTACTCGGCCAGAATCAGTTTTCTAAAGCGTTTTTGAAAAATCGCTTACCCCACCTTTAAAATGCTCATTCAGTAACACTGCACTCACATATGTGCTAATTCACATAATCTATGCATTTTTGTTTTCTGCCTTTCTATTGTTAACATCACCAACCATATTTTTTTTATTCTTCCCCAGTATTAACATATAAAAAGATATCTGTCTAGGAATATAGAACAGAATACAATGTAAATTCTTCCAAATGTAAAGAACAGTAAGAATGAAAAATTAAAGCATAAACACAGACATTTGATGACACCCATATTCGTTAACAATTAGAGTCATATAACTACACTAGAGCACATCTAAATATAGTTTGATTTTCTAACAACTACATTCAGAGCAATTAAAGTGATAAAATTAATAACATGTTATAGTTTTATGTGTGCAGTAATTGACAGTGATCATACAATCTTATTTGAACAGAAAGAGTACCACAAAGCAAAAATGTAATGTTTCCAGTGTATTCATATATCTTCATATTTCTGTATAGATTTAAGATATCCCACGTGGCTCATTACACAGACTAATTATATGTATTTAGCACGACCTGTTCTCAATTTTAACCATGCGAAATGCGAAAGATAAATCTCAAAAGAGGAATAACGTTAAACAAATAGCAGCAGCAAAATGTGATATTGGTTCGTGTTCATTCCCCT
>NW_015511481.1:5833-10124 GCF_001515645.1 Sinocyclocheilus grahami | reverse complement strand
TCCAAAATGACAGTAAAAATGTTCCTAAAGGATTGGAAGGATTTCTGTGACACCGTAGACTAATGGCTGCTGAAAATTCAGCAAACTTCATATAATAACAAGTCTCATTAAATATTAATAATATTGCATAACATTACAGTTTTACTGTGTTTTTATTCAAATAAATGCAGCATTGGTGAGTGCATAAAAAAATCTTACCGACCCTAAATTTTCGAATGGTTGTTGTTTATATTTAGTATAAACATTATATTTCTAATAAACTTACCTTGTTTATTTATTTATTTTTTCCTGTTCAAGTGCAAATCTTTCTATACAGTGACCATGTCTGGCCAAAAAAGAAAAAAAGAAAGCATGAAAGAAAAACACCAAGAAAGCACCAAACATTATCATAAAAGCTCACAATGCATTGTGAGGAAGAAGCCTCACAGCGTGTGCGGTATATACTCTACCTTTTATGTTACTTTCAGAGTCCTTTTTTGAGCTTGACAGATATGGCCACTATGAACCATCATTTTATGGGGAAAAAGTGCCTACTTGTAGCTTGTAAAAAAAATAAATAAATAAATAAAAGCAGAAAGGTTTGGAACACTATGGGGTGGATTTTGAGGGCTGAAATATTATTTTAAAATAAATCGTTCAATTTAAGAATGAGGGGAGAAATCAATTCGTGTTTTAATTGAGCCCTAGCCATCTTAATTAAAAGACATCTTCAGTAGCAGCATAAATTAATTGACTCCAAGGATCTACAAAAAGATATGGAAATGGCCGAACGAGTCAGTCACGCCTGGTTCATTATCAGCAGACAATAAGCTCTGTGAACAAATGTGTGTAGCTCTGCTTCTGAGAGTTGTGACGTCCTCAACTTTAAATTGGTACAAGCAAAAAGCCTGTTTTGAGGTTCTTTAATCATGTGTGAATCAATTGTCTGCTGATCCATAGCTTCTAAAACAAAGGGATCGTTGGCATGTGTTTTAAAGCACCACCAGAGTAAACAATTTATACACTTACAGAAGATATTTGCTAAGGACTGTTTACTGTTACTACTACTTGTGCTTGAAAACCTTTTTCAAAAACTTTTAAGCTTCAAACTTCAAATCATATATACGTGATAGTAAAGTGTGTGTTAGAGAGCAGAATATCACCAGTGCTCAGTAACTGATTACATGTAATCTGGATTACGTAATCAAATTCCAAAAAAAAAAAGTACTTGTAATTAGATTATATTACATTTTAAAATATGCATCATCAAACTACAGTTACTTTTTTTTTACCGATTACATGATTCACACAGTAGCAATAAATTATTCTTTTTCTTTTAAATTTTGCTCTCTAAAATAGCCCACCACTTATATACATTCAGAGTCTTACAGTTTTGTTGACATTTACATAAGGACAGTAGCCAGCCTCCAGTCAGATGGCCATAATTACACAGAGAATTGAGAAACCACACAGCAATTGACCACTGCATTTACCAAAATCATTTTAGTTTTAACACTTAGTATTTTGAATTATCACTCAGTGGTATACTGAACCCCAGTTTGGGAAACCTTGGCATAATGAAATATTTAATACACGCCATATTGTTAACAACAAATAGATTTTTTCTTCTTCTTTATAGATTATTCTATTTAAATAAATGTGCTAAATGATTTAGGTCAAAAGTAATCTAAAAAATAATCAACAAGTAGTCTGATTATTTTAGCTAAAATGAGTAATGTAATGGATTACATTACTAACTACAAGTATTGTAGTTTGTAATTTGGTATATGTAATGGACTATAATTTGCAAGTCATCTACCAGCACTAACTAGACAACTTCGGAAAAGGACACTTTTGTGTTGGGCTAGTAATGGACTACAGAGCAACAGCCTATAATATACTTGCAACCTCTTAGCAATGCCTTAGCAACAACTCCGAACACCTGTGCATTGTGGCTATGACTTATGACTCCCAAGTCTAGTTTTTCCATTTCGATGTCATAAAATTTTTTAGCTCTGAGATAAAACATTGTGGCCAATATTCCGGTATTAGTTAGGGTATAAGGCCTGTTTGTTGATAGTGTAGCTCTTATCTAATCTCAATTGAGGAAAAGCAGAATGATTGAAAAAAAATTGTCATTCATCACCATGGGAGATGTGCATAGAAATGATGAATTTCCATTCCTTTCAGCCAAAATTACAGCTCACAATTCAGAGAGCAATAATAGTGTTGAGCTAATGTGTGCCAGGTTGTTATATGCAGGTGGGAATGATACTTTTACAGACTGGATGAGAGAGGCATAAAACAGTAAAACGGAATTATTACGAGACGTTTAGAGTAATGAGAATCTGTTACGGACCTCTCGGCATCTTGCGAGCTTCAGTCTGAGGGCAAACATTTACCTCATTTTAACCTCAAATATCCGCCGAATGCTTTTTCAGAGAACATGAGAAATAATGAAGTAGATTATGCTTGTGGTTCGCATGGAGTGTCAGGTTCAACAGTGTGTGAGAGGTTGTGTTCGGTGCTTGTCCTGACACCAGAATTGCTTTACAAGTGTGACAGCTGTCATGGAAATTAGAATGGGGAAAGCTGCCCATATTTAACGGTGGAAAGTAAACATCCAACCAGATGTCATAAAGAGATCAGGGATTAAAATATGATATGATGCATTATGAATGGGTAAATCGGCTTTACCGTTAAAAATCCATGGCATATTTGTCCATAGTCATGATGTTAAGGCGTATTAAAGGTATAGTTCATCCAAAAAATAAAATTTGCTGAAAATTCACCTACCCCCAGGCCATCCAAGATGTAGATGAGTTTGTTTCTTCATCAGTATAGATTTGGAGAAATTTAGCATTCCATCATTTGCTCACCAATGGATCCTCTGCAGTGAATGGGTGCCGTCAGAATGAGAGTCCAAACAGCTGATAAAAACATCACAATAATCCACAAATAATCCGGACCACTCCAGTCCATCACTTAACATCTTGTGAAGTGAAAAGTTGTGTGTTCAGTAGTAGTAGTACTCTTTATTTGTCCCGTCACAGGGTAATTTTTTGTTTGTAAGAAACAAATCCATCATTAAGACATTTTACAATTTTAACCGTTGCTTCTGTCTAAAATACCAGTCCATAATTCATAATATTGCTTTTTCAAGTGAAAAAAACTCTTGTCTGAATCAGAAGAGACACATGCACAGATAAAACACTGCTTACTGTACATGTGACAGACCTAAACAGTCTAAACAAATATATGGGTGGATTTTGATGTAAGGACATGGACTTTTTTCCACTGGAGAATGTGTTGTTATGGATTATGGACTTGTATTTTGGCACAAACAATCATATTTTCACTTCACAATACATTAATTGATGGACTGGAGTGGTGTGGATTACTTGTGGATTGTTGTGATGTTTTTATCAGCTGTTTGGACTCTCATTCTGACGGCACCCATTCACTGCAGAGGATCCACTGGTGAGCAATTGATGCAATGCTACATTTCTCCAAATATGTTCTGATGAAGAAACAAACTCATCTAAATCTTGGATGGCCTGTGGATGAGTAACTTTCAAGCACATTTTCCTTTTTGGGTGAACTATTCCTTTAATAACCTTTCTAACTTTTGGATTGATTCTTTGCCTAAACCCAAAACCCAAATGTTCATGTTTAAAATTAAGAGTTGTTGCATCTGTCGCAATCATTTAAGGACACAAATGGCTTGGAACAAGGACATTATGTAAACAACTTCATTTAAAACCCAACAGTATGCCTGCATACAGCATGTTATTGGGTAAAACAAAGTGCACTAATCTAACAAGAAACATGAACTGACCGGCAACCTTTTCAAGTGCATAATTAGTTGGGATTGACTATAGCTAGCAATTGGTTAGGTGCATCTGTACACAATTCTGAAGGTATCCTTTTTCTGCAATCCATTTGCGCTCAAACAACAGCCCTAAGTGGGTCGGCATCTCTTGTAGCAAAATGTCTGACTGCAATCTGAGCCACACATTTAGTATGTGTGAAGCTCTGCCAATGACCAAGAAACCTGGCAGGCTGTTAACTTCCTTTTGTCATGTGTGACTGAATGCATGTTTGTGCAGTTATATTTTGGTCTTTGAGCAAAAGTCAGTGATTAGAGTGAGGTTGGCAGTCTTATTCAGAACGGTATGCAAAAGGGGAATATGCAATTACAGTATAGATGCACTTCACTTCCATATAGATAGATAGACAGACAGACAGACAGACAGACAGACAGACAGACAGACAGACAGATAGATAGATAGATAGATAGATAGATAGATAG
>NW_015511481.1:4758-5196 GCF_001515645.1 Sinocyclocheilus grahami | reverse complement strand
TTTACTTGAGTATATTTTTTCAGTACTCTTTCCACCACTGTCTGTCTGTATGTATGTATGTATGTACTGTATATGTATCTATAGCATTGCAATCTGACATAAACGTAAGGAAGTAAGAATCCATCTGTCTGTCTGTCTCTCCCTCCCTCTTTCAAACAAGAATTAGCCAAAATTGCTTTTCTGGTTTTCTTAATTTCAAATAATTTTTATTTTACTTCCTTATGTTTAAATTCAGATCGCAATGATATATCCTGTGCAATGCTAACTAAATGCAAATTCAGTTCAAAATCAGGAATTAAAAAGTAAATTCTAAATGGCAAACAAATTAATTTTAGAACACTACTGTTTTTAAATACTTAAATACTTTTATTTTGGAAGGATGCTTTAAATTGATCCAAAATGACAGTAAAAATGTTCCTAAAGGATTGGAAGGATTTC
>NW_015511481.1:2414-3020 GCF_001515645.1 Sinocyclocheilus grahami | reverse complement strand
AATAATTAACCAGTGTTTTCCATAGCATCTAATCAGTTTCTGGATCACTATATCTAAGCAGGTCACAGATTTTATCATCAACACATGAAGCTAAGCCAGATGCTAGGCGAGCAGTCATATAGTTAGATGCTTTGATACAGGTTCAGGGATAAAAAATGTTATTCTACAACATAATAAATGTTTAGAAAGCACTGCAGACTGTGTTTTTGTTCCTAATGCACCGTAAGTTAAACTGCATTGGTAGCATCTTCCCAGAAAGCACAAAACATTTTAATAACAATGGGGCATGTTGGTCGCACTGGGGCCTAAAATGTACCGAAATGAGTCATAATATTGTGGTTTACATTTTAGGATTACCATAAATGATTATTATGCTATGTGTAATGTTTCAAGTAGATATCAATGAATGTTTATTTATTTATTAGACTGCTAACACCCATAGATCATCATATTCTATCAGATATGTAATATGATACATGCTATAAGATTTATGATATAAGATATATGATATACCGATGTAAAATAATATATGATATACAAATTTAAGATATGATATATTGATTTAAAAGTAATGCACTCAAAAGTAAATACATAAATAAATTACTA
>NW_015511481.1:0-612 GCF_001515645.1 Sinocyclocheilus grahami | reverse complement strand
GCAAATAAAGTAAAAATGAAATGAAAACTGTGGATATAACTTGCGACCTTCACGTTTAATAAATGAGGTCAGTTCTGCTGGTCTTTGTCCAGGATTTTAATAGGTCCTAAGTAAAATGTAAGGAGTATATATTCCTATACATTTTTTTGAGTGCCCTCCAAAAATATGAAACTGAAAAAACGCAGAGATCCAAAATGAAGCAATAACTCTGGAGTCATTTTTCTATACTAGATGAATAAATCAAGCCTGACAGCGTATTGTATCCATGCCTAGTGGCCTTCCTGAGGGTTTAGCTGTTCTCTCTTATTGTTTGCTCTTTTACTCGTGTGTTTGCTATGGCAAGTGTTTGTAACCCCTAACCCTAAATATTAAGTTGTAGCATGTAGCATGTATCACACAGCTTGTGCTACGGACATGAATTAGGCCTCAACTCATGTGGGTTGTTGAGAAGAGGTGTGCTGTTACTTATAAATGTGATCAGACTTGCCTTTTTTTTTTTACCTGTTGCACTATAGAATGGATTTAGAAAAAATAACAAAAAACATACAGAAGTTTGGGGTTGGTAAGTTTTTGTTTTTGAAAATCTCTTATGCTTACCAAGGCATTTTTTTT
>NW_015511480.1:9526-10125 GCF_001515645.1 Sinocyclocheilus grahami | reverse complement strand
ATTGTTAGCATGTTGCTAGAGTGTTCTGAGTGGTTGTTAGTGTCTAGCTAGTGTGTTCTAGGTGGTTGTTAGCATGCTGCTAGAGTGTTCTGAGTGGTTATTGTTAGCTTGTTGCTCTGCGATTGCTGACTGTTCTGAGAGGTTGTGTCTTATGGATGTTAGCGTATGGCTATGTGATTACTAGATGAATCTGAGTTGTTGTTAGCATGTTGCTATGCAGTTGCTACAGTTAAGGTGGCCATCTGTCCGGTTTTAGGTCGGACAGTCTGTTTTTGATATACAATGTCTATTTACTGATGCCAGCTTGAGCCAGATGCTCATTTGTTTTCCTTTTAAGATCGCTTTTTTATAAAAAAAAATTATCTTCCGTGTCAGTCCCTGCCGCTATTCACGAGGGTACCACGACGCATGCATGTGCATTCCTCTGCTCGTAAACAAGGCGCAGCGCATGCAGGTTCTACATCAGAACGCCGGCTCCTGCGTCAGCAGCACCACATGCATGCGTCATGGTACTCTCATGAATGCGCATCGAAGACTGACACTATTCTCGTAGCTTCATAAAATTACGGTTGAACCACTGATGTCCCATGGACTTTTTT
>NW_015511480.1:5694-9058 GCF_001515645.1 Sinocyclocheilus grahami | reverse complement strand
TACATGACAAATGATGCATATATTCAATAAGGTTAAGAATTTGCCCTTATAAAGGGTAAAAAAAATTATCAAAAATAATAAATCAAATCAATTAAATCAGTTTAATAAAAAAATATATTTTTTGTCACTGGTTTAGGAATATTTTTCAGTTTTTATCCTGAAATCCGGCAAAGTGTCCTCCCCAAAACTCTCTTGTTCTTAAAAAAAAAAAAGTTCAAGAATGTTCAGTGTAGCTGCTCATTATTATCACATTTACTCAATATAATGGCAGTGTAGAGTGTAACTATAATTAGTTGTAAACCTTAAGCATGTGTTACGAAGGTCCTCCAGTAGCTGGCGCTCTTGTCTGCTAACATCAGCCTCCATGGCATCTGGCACCTCTTCATGAACAAAGCGCACAGGGTCCCACCCTGTCATAATGTCAAAGGTTATGACACAGCCGAGCGAGTGGGAGACGATGGACACCTTTCCTTTCTCTGCAAATTCTGGGTTGCGCTCACAAAAGAGCGTGTAGAGTCGGTTCAACTCTTTGGTCAGACCTCGGGTGATCTGAGGATGCAAGTGCAGTGAGCAAGAAATGAACAAGTGTGCACTTTATTTGTGTACTACGAAAGAGTAGGACAGAGTGTGATTCAGTGTACGAGTAGGACATTTAGTCAAACTTTACATGAGAGAGACTGAGAATAGCTCTGCTCCAAAACCTAGTCAGCTGCCATGCTGTCTACTGCCTACATAGACAGCTGCCTTCTAACTTAGCAGCGTGCATTCTGAATGGAACCTAATAAGTGACAGTTTTATAACACTGAACACAGGTAGTGATGTAGTGAATAATCAACCGAATGCTACTAAGCTAAAAATACTCGAATAAGCTCAAATACATAGCACAAACAAGTATTGGTTAAAATCATCTATTTTAAATAATATTAATATTTATACTTTCTGAACTTTATACCCAACATTTCTTGTCCACAAATTACAAAAGACTGCACTTAGAGATACATGTACTTGAGATAATATAATATGAATGAAATAAAAGGCCAATTAAGTGTACTCAAACTGAGAACACTTTCAAGATTATATTTCTTAACACACTTAAGCGCACTATTAAAAAGTGCATTTTGTAATAATGTCAAAATAAAACGTTTACTTTAAAGTGCATTGTAAATCATTGTTTTAATCTTTTGTTTTGCTTTAAATAAGTCAAATTATTTTTGATATGTTGACTAACAACATAATTTTACTACGTTATTCAGTATTACACTGAAAACTGATATATTTAGCATGTAGTAAATTGCAACTTCATCATTAAAATGTGATATTACAAGTATATTTAAATACATGACATACAAGTTTCAATAGAAATGACATTGAAATAACCATACATACGCGTTAACTGTATTTGAAAGACATTAGAATTATTATATTACATATAAAGAGGGTCAAAAAAGAACTCTATGGTTCGTCTAATTGTATTTAATATCAATTGAAACTATACTAAACTATATAAATTGTTGTTTATGTGTTAGATTTTGAAACATGTCTAGTTTATAATGGGTTAGAGAGTTGAAAAATAAAAAAATACTGAGAAAATGAATGAAAAGAATGGAGGATTGTGGCTGTATGTCACCTCATCCCTGTACAAAGGGCTCGTGTAGTACATAATGTCCATTGCACTGCTGTTCAGCATGTCTCTCAGACCTCGCACTTTGTCTGGAGTAATGGAGTCCACGGTGTCTGAAAAGGTCAATTTCGTCATAAATAATCTATCAACAATAATGGTTTTCAACCATAATGTACTTTGTTCTTAATTATTTTCCATAGGCAATACCTCCATCAAGGGCGAGTTTAGATCGCCATTCCACAGGAAGGAACTCAACGTGTTCATTTGTTCGCTCAGAAAAGTGCTTCTCCTCCATCTTGCGGGCAGCATCACGCATCCTAACCATCAGTGAAATGCATTAGTTAGCTTCAGGTCTAGATGACTGGTTTTGTGCAGATTCAACTGTGTGATTGGTGGACTCACATGCTTGTATTTCTAATGATACGCCCCTGATCCATCTTCTGGCCAATCCCATGTACCACAAAGACTATGTGCGTTGTTTCAGGAGGCGTGTCCTCTGGAGCCGCCTCCTCCACGTAACCTCGATGGAGACGGGTCCCGCTGCTGGACGCTAACCAGACATGAAGGAAGAAACTTTGCAGCTTTTGCTAAATTGATAATCACTTTATTTTATCTTTAGGTTTAACGGTGACTCTGCTAGTGAAAAAGCTTGAAGGTACTGTGTCATGTAGTGTACTTTAAATCTATATTTACATATATGACAGACAGGTTTCAATAGAGATGACTTTAAAGTATAATTTAGTTTAACATCAGTGCTTGTCAGTGTATTCGGCAGTACACGTAAACCATATTTAAAAGACAATAGTAATTAGTAATTATGAATTTACATATAGACGTACTTAGTTCCCAGGTCAAAAAAGTCCTCTAAATTTCAGCTGTTCCACGTCAAGTCAATAAATAATATACTCTCAATGGTGCAAAAGCAGTAAAGTGACCCAGTGTAATTTTTAAAAAATGTATATATTTTTCTTTTTTTCTTTTATTTCATGTCTATTCGCTTTGAAATCATCTGTGGGCTAGTGTACTCCAATCATGTACTTTAAGCAGATACATGAATTGAAAAGTTACTTCTCTTTCTCTTCTGGGAAACTAAACCAAAAATACTGATGACTCACAATTTTTTTTGTCCCAAGTAGCAAATCATGCACTGAATTCTAAATAACATACTAGCATACTACACTTCTGTATTGCAGAAATAGTACGAGTAGTGTGCCATCATGTTATTTTGAGTTCAGCCATGGATTGGCTATTTAAAAAAAAAGGGTGAATATGTCCTGCCCAAATGTCCAGTTTCAACAGAAAATGCAAAACTTAGAATAGAGCACTGCACTCATCAAGCCATTTTATGTGGTCTTTAAATGAGCAACACTATTGAGAATGTACTTACTAATCAAGGGTGTTACAAACCTTTAGAGAATCCCAGTTTCTGAGTAACAGTCCGTGCGATCTTAGAAGTGGTAGCATCGCTGTAAAGGTACACTTCATCCACGCTGTGCCAGTCCACGTGGCTCCGGCTCAGTTTCAGACTGTGAATGGCTGAGTGAATTAAGGGCAGAAGTCAAACAGGTCTGTGTCAAATTACCCGACTGTTAAGTAATGCCTAACCAGATCAGATCATTTCAATTAAGGGTCTTTTTGACTATTTGCAAACACAAGTGACAGTCAATAGCCCTTCTGCTGTATACATGTCACCAGTGCTTGTCTTAGGCAAGGCAAGGCAAGTTTATTTGTATAGCACATTTC
>NW_015511480.1:4492-5684 GCF_001515645.1 Sinocyclocheilus grahami | reverse complement strand
AGGTTTAAAATGAATTTAAGAAGACGATTATACATATAATATAGTCTTAGTTCAAATGTGTGTCATATGAGACAAACAGGATGTCTGGGTTGGGTTGTGGTTCATTCATGATCGTGCCTCTGTATCGGCTGAACTAAAAGTGTCAATGTTAAGTCGGCCTTTTTTTGTGTGCTTGAGCCCCATAACAAAGCTTCCTAACCCTGAGTCCTATTCGTAGCATGGTTTGTTACCATCTTTGCTGTCCACCGTGATGGCCACCGCTTCCGTGTCAAAGGTGTCTTTCATCTGCTGGCCTCGGAAACGGGCCAGATGCTCCAGTTCAATGAGGTCACTGTCCTCTTCCTCCAGCGGCAACCAGGTCCCATCCGTGAACCACTGGCCTCTCATGACCGGGATGTGGTCCTGTTCTGTAAATGCAAGCAGTATGAATTTCTATCCGTTTCTGAAGAAACATTTCATCTGACTTATGCCCAAAGATCCCAAAGAATTTCCTGTTATCATGGGGGAAAATCTCAAGTTTTTAATTATATAATTTTAAATGGTCTTTACAATTAATTAAATTACATTAGGCCTATATTTGTTAGTAATGTACATAATGACTTCCCGTTTTTTTGTGGCATGAATTAAGTCTATGCTTCATATAGAGTAAAACGATATAAAGATGTCATTTTCTGTTTTTTGAAACACCTGCATTCAAATTCATCAGTGCCACTTTGTTCATTCTTGAAATGGTTCACTGTTTCGGACTGTGAATGTGAAGTTTAAAGTTGAGATTGCGAATACAGAATGATGCGACCGGCATGCAACCGATTTCAATGCTTAATCAAGTCTAGATGTCTTGGCTACAATTTATCATACATTCTGGCGTGAAAGATGGTAAATGTCACACAATATGTCTGGTCTATCTTCTTAAGGTCAGATAGTGCAATCTGTAAAGGTATCGTCTTAAAAATGTAGTAGTGTATAGCAGGCTTTAAAAGGATAGTTCCCCCAAAAATGAAAATGTTGTCATCATCTACTCACCCTCATGCTGTTCCTGTATGAGTTTCTTTCTTCTGTTGAACACAAAATATTTAGAAAGCCGCTGGTAACCAAAGAGTTGCTGGTGGCCATTTTTTCTCTCCATATGATGGAAGTCAATGACTACCTGGTTACCAACATTCTTCAAAATATCTTCTTTTGTGTTCAACAG
>NW_015511480.1:4066-4354 GCF_001515645.1 Sinocyclocheilus grahami | reverse complement strand
TGAGGGTGAGTAAATGATGACAACATTTTCATTTTTGGGTGAACTCTCCCTTTAAGGTGAGAGTTCATTAGCGAAATATTGCGAGCCCCCCAAAAAAAGGCCCATTGTCTGTTGTCAATAACGACTTCATAACTCAGAAATCAATTAAAATCTGACAGCTTTCTGTGGGTCAACAGTGTGAGTTAGTGTGACCAACTTAAACGCCCTTTGCCTTTCGCCTTGATGCCAAATATCGGATTCCTATTGAAACGAACAACCATAAATCTAAAAAACAACAAAATAAGAAAT
>NW_015511480.1:0-1584 GCF_001515645.1 Sinocyclocheilus grahami | reverse complement strand
GAAAACATTCAGTTCACTTTTATGGGAGAATGTTCTTTTTGGCTTGAATATGAATAAGAGGATGAAAGCGTTTATTTAATTGATTTACTTATATTCGTGACCAAATGTCACATTCATAAATGCAAGTTTGCTCATTAAAAACTAATAAAACATCTTTATGGTGTTGTTGACTTAAGTACGGCTGGGCATAGACAGAGACTCTGAACGCTATAGTGAACGATTGTACAGTTATTCTATTTTTTATACCATTATATACAATAATATAATACAATTTTGCTTTGCTTTATTATAGTATTCAGTATCTTCGTTTGAACGAAGGTGCATTTTTAAATGTAAAAAATGCCGCTGCACTTACGTGTTGAGGTAAACAAAACAGAATCATTTTTCACCGGTTCATTGAAGCGATTTGTTTGAAAGAGTCGATTCTCGGAATGAATCGGACTTCTCTTCACTATCTTGCTGTAACGCTCCTCCCTATGCGTGACTGTATAGGAGTCATGTGCGGATTTGGTCCTCTGGGCCACCGTAGCGGCTGCCACAACCGGAAGTTTACGTTAGTGAGTCTTAAAGGGTGACAGCCCAACGCTAGACTGCACAGGATACCGCACTTAAAACAAAATAAAACAAAAAATGATTACACGTACCGGCATTTATGCGCACTGTATTAATGTAACATTTTAAGCATGGCTGCGGAGTTTTTAGTGATGCTGTATGAGTATTCTCCTCTGTTTTACATTACTGTCATAGCAGTATGTTTCATTATCACTGTGGCTGTTGTGTTGGGCTGGTGAGTTCACATTTATAAGGATAAACTAGCATTTTAGTCCAGCGTTAGATGGTTTGGGTTAAGTATGGACTTTTGTAAGGTGTAAGGTGCATATCCCGTTAGCTAGTTCCCTCTTAAAATTAAAAAAGTTGATGTTTACATCCTTAATCTGTGTCTAACTAACTTTGGTGTGGTCTGTCAAGGTTTGGATTTGATGTCCCGGTCATTTTACGCAGTTCAGATGAGACTGAATCTCTAATACCTGTCAATGAGAGGAAGATGGTGCAGGTGACCAATCCCTTCGCTTTGGAGATGGACTCTAGGGCTGGTACAGTAACTGGTGAGGGTCTAACAGTAACAGTGTTGAATCTATTTAAAATGAGTGAAAGGGAGTCAATAAGTGCATGTGTGTTCTCGTTTCGTCAGAGGGTGTGAGTTTGCGGCCGTATTGTCTTGAAGACTGCATCCTGAGCTGTTTTTGGGGTTGTGGGGTCCAGGCTCTCCAGGCGGCCCTTCAGAGGCACCAGCGTGGGCTCCGGCTCAGCACACCAGAGCTGTTTCAAGAGGCTCTGGAATTAAACTACCATCACCACCAAAACTTCAAGTATCCTTTTCATTTGCCTTAGAAATAGCGCCGTAATAACATTTCACATCATCCTTGCAAGAGAAGAGGGGAAAGTGAGGTAGGCGGAGACACGTTTTCTTAGGCTTTCCTCTAGGTAAAGAAGACAAATAGATTGAGGTGAGACTAATGTGTCTAAATATATGGGGAATGAAGGGGGGAAAACATTGCAGGACTGAAAATATGACTTCTTAAA
>NW_015511479.1:8895-10119 GCF_001515645.1 Sinocyclocheilus grahami | reverse complement strand
ACACCGCCTCCTGTCCGCTCGCCGAGCCAATGAAATAAAGGTTTGTGGCCAGCAGAACAAGCAGAGGCAGAAAGGAGAGAGCGAATCCAAGCGCTCGTACACTGCTGCCGAACACGACACATACCCAGTAGATCAGCCTGAGAATAAAACACACACACACGCGCTTTAATGAGCCACAAACACATTCAAAAATTGTGTAAATTGAAAAAATAAAAATAAAAAAAACTTACGTAAATTGGCACAGTGAATTAAATGATTTGTACTTTTTGGAATCAACAAGTAACGTAACGTGTTACTTTCTGAATATACAACATAATATCCAGATCTCTTTTTCAATTTATTAAATGTATTTACTTGGTATTTTAATATTGTAAAGGATACATTTAAAAGTCATAAGTAACATTTTTCCAAGTAGGAAATACGTAACATTTCTATTTATTGAATTTACTTGCTAATACAGTTCAAAATCTCTCCCTTGTAATTTTAGAGTATTGCAATAATGTAAATGTTACATTTTTAAAGTTAAGAATGTGTAACATTTCTATTTATTGAATTTATTTACTTATTAATACCGTTAAATATATCTCCATTTCCCCAATGTTACATATATATAGTAATTTTTAGAGTATTGTAATAGTGTAAATGTTACTTTTAAAAGTTAAGAATGTGTAACATTTCTATTTATTGAATTTATTTTAATAGAGTTGAAAATCTCTCCCTAAATGAAACAGTGTTGTAACTTTAGAGTATTTTAATAATGCAAATGCTACATTTAAAAGCCTTAGAAGTAACCTTTTCCAACTTTAGTATCATTTTTCTAAGAAACACGTAACATTTGTATTTATTGAATTTATTTACATAAAAATATAATTGAAAAATCTCTCCCTTCCCCAAAAATGTAACATAATTAGTAATGTAATTTTAGAGTATTGCAATAAATAGTTACATTTAAAAGTAACATTTTTTAAACTATGAATCATGTAACATTTCTATTTATTGAATTTATTTACTTATAAATACATGTTATACTGTAACACAATTAGTAATGTAATTTTAGAGTATTGCAATAAATAGTTACATTTAAAAGTAACGTTTCAAACTATGAAACATGTAACATTTCTATTTATTGAATTTATTTACTTATACTGTAACACATAATTAGTAATGTAATTTTTTGAATATTGTGATTAATGTAAATGTTACATATAAGAGTCTTAAAAGTAG
>NW_015511479.1:8066-8666 GCF_001515645.1 Sinocyclocheilus grahami | reverse complement strand
TGTCCCGTCGGCTGCACGATCGTCACGTTCGGCGTGAACGCCTGCATGGCTTTCTCTGGACACCAGGCGTCCTGGAGCTGTTCTTCATCATCATCCTCATCCTCAGGCTTCACCATGCGGTCGCTCGGTTCCTCCAGCTCTCGGTCTGGCTGGTCTCCTTCACACCTGATCTCGTCTGCATGCTTCAGCATGTTGAAATCAGTCTGATTTTCTGGGCTGGACTGCTGATCTGTGATCATGTCTGTGGTTTAGCTCCGAATCTACAGACTGACGAAACTTCTGAGTTCAGGATCAATATGAAGGTCCCACATCTCCACAAACAGAGTCCTAAACGCAGAGAGAACGAATCTTCTCAAAATGCCCAAATATTGCAGACGAATCACTACCGTTAACTATTATTATCCCCTTAACAGTTCTGGTTGTTTCCTTGAATCCTCTCCGAGGAATGAAGTTAAAAAGAACAGCGTTTATTCAAAACAGAAAAAGTTTCTAACACCATGCATACACAACCGTTCAAAAGTTTTGGGTTTGTTTTTTTTCTTTTTTTTTTAAAGAAACGAATGCTTTTATTCAGCGAGGATGTGTAAAATTGATACAAAG
>NW_015511479.1:2542-7696 GCF_001515645.1 Sinocyclocheilus grahami | reverse complement strand
TCATTTTTGTTTAGTTTAACTTAAACTAGTTAAACTAAATTTATTGATAAACTACAGACATCTTTTTTTAAAAGCAAATAAAAATGACAAACACACAAAAAAATTTTTTTTTACTAAAATAAATAAAAACTAATTCAAAATATTAACAAAAATTAAAAATCAGTGATATTAAAATAACACCTTTCAGTTTAAACGCGACGAACGACCCAAGAACCGAACAGAAGCCAATTGTTTTCTCTTAACTCATTTACTGTATCAGACTGACACTAAAAATGAAAAATGTTTTACACAAAATGCAATTACTATAATTAGAAATTACTGACTTAACACAGCGTTATAATGTCAATACTGACAATACTGTTACTTGTGCATTTGAGTGCATACTATTTTTACTTCATACTATTTTTTTAAATCCATATACTAAGCAGTACACAATTACTTTATTACTAATTAAGACATACTCCTGTTTTCATGCAGATATCTTCCATTACTCTATTGATTTTTAGATCATAAATACTGTCAGTTCCACACAAATCTGGCTATATGTGACCCTGGAGCACAAAAGCAGTCATAAGGGTCCATTTTTGGAAATTGAGATGTATGCATCATCTGAAAGCTGAATAAACAAGCTTTCCATTGATGTATGGTTTGTTAGGATCGGACAATATTTGAAAATCTGGAATCTGAGGGTGCAAAAAAATCTAAATATTGAGAAAATCATCTTTAAAGTTGTTCAAATGAAGTTCTTAGCAATGCATATTACTAATCAAACATTAAGTTTTGATATATTTACAGTAGGACATTTACAAGATATCTTCATGGAACATGATCTTTACTGAATATCCTAATGATTTTTAGCATAAAAGAAAATTCTTATTTTGACCCACACCTTATACTGTTGGCTATTGCTACAAATATCCCCCAGCGACTTAACACTGCTTTTGTGCTCACATATATGCTTTGAAAACAAACCATGCCGATTAGTGAAGCTGTTCAGACGAGTCGTTTACCTTGGGGTTTGTCTATATCATCAATCCACGGCGGGTGGAAAGGTTCAGGAGGGTTTGTGTGGAAGTTCTTCACATGTAGAGGAGTCTTCTCCATCTCACTGTGCTTCTGGAGGTACTCAGCTCACACTCCGCTCCGCTCACATGCTCTGATACAAAGTGACTTATATTATAAGAAAAGACGTCTATTTTAAATAAATGCTGTTCTTTTTAACTTTATTCATCAAAGAATCCTGAAAAAAGTATCACAGGTTCCAAAAAACAAAACGGTTTCCAGTAATGATGCTGAAAATACAGCTTTGATCACAGAAATAAATTACATTTTAACAGATATTCACATAGAAAACAGATATTTGAAATTGCAATAATATTTCACAATTTTTACTGTATTTTCAGTATTTCTGATCAAATAAATGTAGCCTTGATGAGCAGAAGAGACCACTTTAAAACACATTAAAATTCTTACTGATCCCAAACTTTTGAACCGCTGTGTGTGTGTGTGTGTAAAATATTGATTATTATAAAAATCTGTTATACATAACATAGAAATTATTATATTATAATAAAACAAATCTGTAAAATAAGCATCTGCATCAAATATCCACCATCTGCTTTATATATATATTCATAAATCCAACACAAAGTTCAAGTAGAGCTGCTGGATCAGAGTTTATCAGAGAGTCCTCATGCATTAGTCAGCATTTAACACACACACACACACACACACACACACACACACACACACACACACACACAGTACCTCAGTGTTGCTCTGATTCATCAGTGTAATCATTAAAGCACACAGTGAGCAGCAGCTGAGTGTAAAGAGTAATAATGCAGCTCAACCGGTTTCACCCGAGCTCACGGAAATCAACACAACATCCAGCAGAAACTGCTTCATTTAGAGCTAATGCAATCACACACTGCTCTCACAGCTGTTCAAACACCACCTTTTGTGAAGCTCCAGAGGGTTCACATTACACTGGAATATTTCTCAACAAACAAACCAACGCCTTGAGGTTTGAAAAACAGAGGAAACGCTGTTGTTTCTTACCTGAAACTCCATTGAGAAGGTTAAATAAATGTAGATGGAATATTCTAAGAGATCAGGAGTGTCAGACTCGATCAGACACGCACAGGTGTGACAGTCCGCAGGTAAATCAGTTCTTTCGGTGTCACGTGACTGTCGGCCACGCCTCTTGACGCTTACGCTTCATTAAAAACTACTTCATTAAGCATGTTAGAAAATAACTAATAATAATAATAAATCAGTTTTCACGTCAGCTGATAAAAGTTGCACTAAAACGCAAAAAAAAATAAAATTATTAATTCTGCCTGTACAGAACTAGAGCAGAACACGCATTCGTATCTGCATTAGCGTGTCTGTTGTTCGTCTGCAAGGAAACGAAACTAGCTTATAATTAAATGACATTTTTCCAGATACAGAAAATGCATTTGTTTACTTTTCGCAACGTGACAGCTATACTAGCGCTGCACATGTGCGCGAATAAGGCGCGGTGAAACCGAACTACCCCTCCGCCGAGCGACGGCTCCGTCAGCCAATCACAACGCTAGGTGCGCTGTGCCAGCCAATCGGAGTGCGGGATTGCGCGAGAGGGGGCGGGGTGCGCACACGAGTAGGTTCGTCTGTAGCGGCCGCCGTGTGTTTTCCAAACACATCATGAGAAATATCATGTTCAGAATGACTAAACCGATTATTAAAATGTTTTCATATCTAAAGGACATCATGAGTGGCACGTGCAGGGAGGGGGCATTATTGCAACTGGTGGAATTTATAGGCGAGTTTTTTTAATAGCCAATATATTCAGTTTATGTACAGATTAACACTTATAAAGCTAGAAGAATACACACACGACAGTGAATCAGTAACACACGACCTGTCAAATGATTATAGCTAAAAGAATGGCTGTAGGATACAGATCTAGGGTCTATTTTTTCACCTGTATTTTACCCTGGTAAACAATAGTTTCTACATAATAAAGACAGTGTGTGTTAGTACAGGAGAAGTGTGGTAAATACATAAACAAAATGACAGCTTATAGATCTGTTTGAAAGGAAATATTCATATGCATGTGCATTACTTGTGATTTTACAGCAAAAGCGATAACTGTAGTAGCTACACCTACAAATTGGTTTTGTGCATCATCATGATGCTCATATCGTGTAGTATGGACATATTTTCATGTTCATTGAAGAGCATTGAAATGCCATGTAAATATGGTAATTATTCAGTAGCCTGATCAAATAATCCGATACACTACCAGTCAACAGCTTTTGAACAGAAGGTTTTTTTAAAGAATTCTCTTCTGCTCACCGAGCCTGCATTTATTTGATCAGAAATACAGCATAAGCAGTAAAATTGTGAAATATTTTTACTATTTAAAATATCTGCTTTCTATGTGAATCTCTGTTAAACTGTAATTTATTTCTGTATTTTCAGCATCATTCCTCCAGTCTTCAGTGTCACATGATCTTCAGAAATCAGTATAATATGCTGATCTGCTGCTCGAGAAACATTTCTGATTATTATCAATGCTGAAAACAGTTGAGTACATTTTTTCAGGATTCTTTTAATGAATAGAAAGATCCAAAGATCAGCATTTATCTACAAAGTAACAAGCTTTGTAACATTATACACTAATCCATTCAAAAGCTTGGAGTCAGTATAATTTCAGAAATCAGTATAATATGCTGATCTGCTGCTCGAGAAACATTTCTGATTATTATCAATGTTGAAAACAGTTGAGTACATTTTTTCAGGATTCTTTTAATGAATAGAAAGATCCAAAGATCAGCATTTATCTACAAAGTAACAAGCTTTGTAACATTATACACTAATCCATTCAAAAGCTTGGAGTCAGTATAATGTTTTTTTTATATAGAAATTAATACTTTTATTTAGCAAGGGTACTCTAAATGTATCAAAAGTGATGATAAAGACATGTATAATGTTACAAAAGATTTCTATTTCAGATAAACGCTGTTCTTCTGAACTTTCTATTCATCAAAGAATCCTGAAAAAATTATCCTCAGCTGTTTTCAACATCATAATAATAACAATAATAATAAATGTTTATTGAGCAGCATATTATACTGATTTCTGAAGATCATGTGGCACTGAAGACTGGAGGAATGATGCTGGAAATACAGCTGCGCATCACAGAAATACATTATATTTTAAAATATATTCAAATAGAAAGCAGTGATAATAACACTCATGTGGCGTTCAGGTCATTTTTGCCCGGAGAAGATTTTCTTTTCCCCGAAAATACTAGTTAATGTTATCGCATTGGACTGAAATTTAGTGACTTTGTTCACAAAGGGTATAACTACTTCTCAGATTTGTTTTGATCATTTTCATACTTTTTTGGGGGAGATTTTCACCTTGTTACACTCTTTAAAAATGTCCCCGCCTCAAAAAATTGCTTATAAATCAAATCGCTCATTATGCTAAATTATCACCAAATATTGGATTCAATCTTTTTGTCAAATTATTTTCTTTCATTTAGGACTGGTTTTGTATTTATATTTGCATCGTTTATCTGAGAGTAGACACCTCATTTTTTGAGTGAAAAAAAGCATTATTTATGAATAATTTTCACAATATGAGATGAAAAAGTATGAAAATTTACACTGTTTATCGCACTAGTGTGCTTTAATGTTTAATCAGGAAGTTTGCTTGGAAATGCTTTTATTTTGTTAAAAAAAATGGCACAAAGTCACACTTGTGGTGTTCCACAGCCATTGGAAGTGAATGGGGAAGAATGAAAGTAAGAGAAACAACTAGTGTGCAGGAGCATGTTGATTATGCTCACATTTGTACATGTGTGCTTGCAAAAATAAAGGGTGTGCTTTAATGTTTAATCAGGAAGTTTGCTTGGAAATGCTTTCATTTTGTAAAAAATAATGGCACAAAGTCACACTTTTTCACATCCATTGAAAGTGAATGGGGAAGAATGAAAGTAAGAGAAAAAACTAGTGTTTAGGAGCATGTTGATTATAGTCACATTTGTACATGTGTGCTTGCAAAAATAAAGGCCTTGGACCTGTGCATGTGTGTATGCATCCATACTCACGCTACCACACACACACACACACACACTCACACTCACTCACTCACTCACTC
>NW_015511479.1:0-555 GCF_001515645.1 Sinocyclocheilus grahami | reverse complement strand
CACTCACACACGTATACAAATTATTGCAGATATTACATGCTTTCTATTTAATCCTACCCTAAACGGCAACCAATATCTTTTCATCAATCTGACATTTAAAATCTCTGAATAAAAAATAAAACAAGGTAATTGCAATTTCTCACTATTCTAACTTTAAATAAAAAGAATTGCGAGATAAACTCACAATTGTGAGAAAAGTCAGAATTGCAAGCTAAAAACCCGCAACTGCAAGAAAAAAAGAATTTGTGAGATATAAACCCGCGACTGCGAGAAAAAAAGATAAAGATAAAGATCTTTAAAAAAAGATAAAGTCGCAATTGCAAGAAAAAAAAAGTCAGAATTGTGAGATAAAAAGTCTCAATTACCTTGTTTTATTTTTTTATTCAGTGGCAGAAACAGGCTTCCATAGCTTTATGAGAACATGAAAGTCTCAAAACCTCAGAATATTTTTTCTAGAAGGGGTGATAAAAGAATGTAGATGAAAGAAAGATTATTTTGAAGCAGAGTCAATGCAGGCTAAAGACAAGAGAGTGTGTGTAAGTGTGTGTGTGTGTG
>NW_015511478.1:9454-10119 GCF_001515645.1 Sinocyclocheilus grahami | reverse complement strand
AGGGGGTCTGAATACTTTCCGTACCCACTGTATATAAATATATAACTACATTTTTAAACAATAATTATATAATAATAAAATCAAATTCAGCAATTAATTCAGCGATACAGTGGGGTCCAAAAGTATAAGACCACTAGTGAAATAATACAATAGTACAATAAAGTCCCATTAGTTCATGTGAATTAATGCATTAACTAACAATGAGCAATGCATATGTTCCAGTATTTATAAATATTCGTTAACGTTAGTTAATAAAAATACAAGTTCATTGTCAGTTCATGTTTGCTCAGGTCTATTACATAATATTAACAAATAAAACCTTTATTTTTATGTTGAAATTAACATGAACTCAGATTATGAAATGTTTTCGAATAATTTGCCAATGCATTAACAAATAGAACCTTATTGTAAAGCGTTTCTGCAAATGCTTCTGTTTATAATTTTGGTAACGCTTTACAATACGCTTTTATTTGTTAACAGAACTTAATGCATTAGCTAACATGAACGAACAGTCAGCAAAATGTTTTTAAATGCATTTTTATAGCATCTTTTTTAATAGTACTTAACAGAAATACAATTATTTATTGTTTGTTCATGTTAGTGCATTAATAATGTTAACAGATACAACTTTTGATCGTAAAAATGTGTTAATGCTGAAATTAACA
>NW_015511478.1:0-1307 GCF_001515645.1 Sinocyclocheilus grahami | reverse complement strand
CTCTCTCTCTCTCTCTCTCTCACACATGCACACACACATGCACACACACACATACACATACACACACTCTCTCACACACACATGCGCACACACACACACACACACAGGATCTCTAGAATCTATCAATTTAATATTTGATAAAAATTCTCAACTATATGATTCAGATTTTAAAGTTTAAGGTACAAGGCATATAAAAAGAACTTTCAGGACCTGAAATCAGACTGGATTCATGTGAGCATAAACACACAGAGTCAGACAGATGCTTTACCTGCTCTGCTTCAGGAAGACACTGCAGCAGTGAGACAGTGTTTTGTGACCGCTGAGCGTCGCTGGTGTCTCTGCAGGCCGGTCGAACCATCATGGCCTCTAACACCACTTCATACAGAGTCCTCGTGATGAGAGGAGACGGCAGCTCTCGCAGGTAGTCCTTCAGAATGCCTGACAACAACATTACAAAACAATTAAACTATTCATCTACAAAACTCCACTGTAAAATTACCTTCAAATAGCTGGATATACTAACTAAATTACAGAAGCTGGTTTCAGCAACAGAAGGTAGCTGCGAAAAAAGCTTGTTAACTCACGATTCTGACTTTTTCTCAGAATTTCAAGACACAACCTCAACAAAATGTGACAAACTCGCAAATGCGAGGGAAAAAAGTCTGTCACCCAGTGTTATTTTAGTATCATTTTATTGCAGTTTTTGTTAATATTTTGAATTAGATTTTATTTTTATATTTTTTGCTTTCATATGTTAAATTTAGATAAAGTTTTAGTAATTTTGTTGAGTGTTTTTGGCATTTCATAATATTGTATATGATGTAATATTATACAAATAATGCTATAAAATAAATGTAATACTTTAAAAGCAGTATTGTTAAATTCAACACATTTATAGGCCGACTATATCAAATGTCACACTACAAAGTCAGTTGAGTGCAGACTGTTATAAGCAACACAACACATATAGGTAAAATAATAAAATAGGTTAAATTCTGGAAAAGCAGCAATGCCACAGTGTTAAACCGTGAATGACCTAGCAACCACCCAAAAACAACACCATAGCAATACCCTGGCAACCACCCACAACAGCCATTGTTGTTGAATAGGAGAGAATCATTCATTATAGGAGAGTTATCTTCGGAAAGTGTAAAAAAACAAATAATGCATTAAAAAATTTTTAATAAAATGAATACATTTAATACATCTCAAAGACATGTAAAAAAAAAAAAAGTATATTTTTCCTGTCCAATTAATTAAAGCTTTTTTATTTTATTTTATTTTATTTTATTTTATTTTATTTTATT
>NW_015511477.1:8674-10122 GCF_001515645.1 Sinocyclocheilus grahami | reverse complement strand
TATTAGAATGATTTCTGAAGGATCATGTGACACTGAAGTCTGCAGAAAATTCAGCTTTGTCGTCACAGAAATAAATGACATTTTTAAATATATCTAAAAATATGATTTAAAATGGTAATATTTTACAATATTACTGTTTCTACTTACTGCTGCCCTTTTGAGCTTGAGAGATTTTCTTTCAAAAACATTTCAAACAAATCTTACCACCCTCAAACTTTTATACAGTATGTTAAAAGAATCTCCTTTTCTTTTTATCTTGTATCTAAAGTTCTAAGATGACACAGTTTGAAACAGCATGAGTGAAATGTTCTCAAATGTGGTGTAAAGACAGAAAGCAAATGACTACATAAAGCAATACAATATAGAACACAGGCAAATAGCATCAGATACTCTCTAGTTCAAATAAAAATCACTTTTCTAATGTCGGTGCCACCTAATGACATAAAGAATGTATCTTACGGAATATATATTTATAAGGTGATGTTTGCACAAAATCGGAGTACATGAGGCTATGTTTTATTGTTAAATCATGTTTTGTGACATCTAATGCATAACAATATTTTACATAACAAATGAATCATTTTTACATAATAAGCAAAGAAGAGAATGTGTATGAATCAGTTGTGTGTGTGTGCCCTTAAAAGGTTTCACACTCTGTGTGGTTTGAGGAGCAGTAGGTGCAGTCACACTGTAAGGCCTGAGGGTAATGGTAGATTGGGGAGACGCCAGGGCGACAACCTGGTAAACGTGCTGTCAGGTGCCGTGTTCGGCTGAAGGTACAGACACGGTGGTGCCTCTGGATATACGGCGGTTCTGGAACCGGCCTCTGTGATAGATAGAAATGAATACGTATACACCACGTGTTCTCATATTTTTCTATAAATAAGTTGAATATAGCAGGTTTTGGTCACCTCCCAGGTGTGGCAGCGGCCCCAGCATGCCTCAGTGTTTATTCGCAGACTCCTGCATCCTGGCTTCTTTGCCACAAAAGCAAAATCACGTACCGCACAGCCACGAAAACTTTGCAAGGTCGTCACAGCCATGGCGGAATAAACCCCAGGAAACAGGAGCAGAAAGGTCACAGCAGTCACTAGGAAGTGGGCAGAGTACATTCTGAAAGAAATTATGAATAACAATAATGTATTTCATGAATAAAAAAAAGCCTATGTGCCTGCTGTTAAAGCATTAGATTTATTTTTATTTACTATTAATTAATGGAGAATCTCTGACGGATTATCAAGGATTCGTTGCCTTTTTCTGGCTACTATTTTCCCTCACCTGCTCCATTTATACCCCCAAAAAACACTTCAAAAACAAAAACTTATATATATATGACCAGCAGACGTCGCCAGCGTCTGGAATTCCGGGGGCTTTGAATTGTGAATCAGAATTCTGAAGAAATGAGGTAAAAAGCTTCAGAAATCCCCCCATTTCGACACACCAGGTAA
>NW_015511477.1:7000-7969 GCF_001515645.1 Sinocyclocheilus grahami | reverse complement strand
AAGTGAACAAATCCCCAGATGTGTCAAAGGTTTTGAGTGAAAATAATGACAAAAGTGTTCATGATGCCGAGTTATTCAACACAAGTTTTCATGTTTACATCCCACTTTTATACATTCATATCCCAAAAGCCGCTTGTCCCCCAAAAATACATTGCTATGTTTAAACACAAGACATTGATCAAAAGGACAGTGCAACTTTAAAGTTTAAGTGATGCTACGTATGCGTACAATTTCAGTCCATATTTATTGCCGTGTCTATTCTATTTAATTTTTCTTTTCCATTTTGTTCCTATGAAATGGGATGTTTCTACAGATACCAGTTTTCTCAGAGGTCAAACAAATGAGAAGTCAATCCAGATGCTTTCTTTTGAACAAGAACAAGACTGTTTGCTTTTCTCATCCTTTTCTCCATATGACAGACTGTAAATCAATAATCAACAGTGGCAGTTCATTTGAGCGTTAATGCACACTCAAAGTGAATGGTACATTCTGATCTAATCCCTGTTTTCTTCTAAACTGTAATAAACTTCTCTACAACATCCACACACACTCACACACTCGCGCATTCTTAAGCTTTCTCAATATGCCTACGCACACAGTTCCTTCCCATTAGCAATCCTCTACATCAATAAATATAAGCAACCAAAAACATATAAAAATCAAGACAAAAATAAGACTCTGTCCTCTCTTGAAATTGTACTGAAATACAAAGAGAATGTTTGCAAGCAATTTGACCTGAAAGAAATAAATAAGAATAAAAAAATAAATAAAAAAAATAGCCGGACACACCATTATTTAAAACAGATGAACAGACATGAGAACAGACTAAAAGTGTTGTCACTTCAGAGCAAGTTTAGTTTTACCTAGCAGCATACTTCAGTCATGTTTATGAGGTGCTACACTAGAATACCCCCACCAACACTATAATCAGACATGGATATCATATTTATATATATATATATATATATA
>NW_015511477.1:0-1189 GCF_001515645.1 Sinocyclocheilus grahami | reverse complement strand
TGCTTTACAAAATGGTTCAGATGTTTATCTTGTGAGGTTATGTTTATGTGCATGTGTCTGAATTTATGCAGAAGGTAATGGAAGCCTAATGCCTCAGAGTAAAACAAATGAATAAAAAAAATTCATTTATTTTGCATTATTTCTCCTTATATGCCACTTCACATCTCACAATCATAACTTTCTATTTTACAGCTGCAACCTTGTCAATCATAATTACGCGTTTATCTCACAATTGCAACTTTATTTCTTCATAATTGTGACATCATATCTCACAATTCCAACTTTATAACTCACATTTGTGACTGTATATCTCTTTATTTCTCATAATTTTGACTTTATACCTCACAGTTCTGAAAGTAGTTGTTTATTCTCCTTTTAATTGTTATCTCACAATTATCTTCTTATTTTTTTAATAGAAGACAAAACAGTCTTCCACATGTGTATGTGTGTGTCTTCATGTGTTTTGTCTACCTGAGAACCAACCATAAATGGTAAATTACAGCTCAAAGTAAAACTAAAATTAAATCCTGACACTTTACAAAGCTTTGGTATCTTTTAGCACAAGATAAAAATCCCATCCCCAAGAGACGCCTCAGTGAAAATATATCCCCTGGTGTCATTCAGTAGTTTGAGGCTCAATGGGGACTAAGCTCTAATCATCCAGTATAAATCCCCCAGACTTAACTCAACCACTCACCATTAGTTCCTGTGCAAACAAATAAAATAGTAACCAAATCACAACAGCCACAGGTTACACGCAAGTCAAAAGAATCACCAAAATGCACACTTAATGCTGGTGACAAAACTAGAGTTCATAAAAATAGAGTTCGGTATTTAGCCTTTCATCTCACTGAGAGCTTCTGAAGAAGCCTTGAGGGAAGTGTGATTAAGGATTTGCTGCACTGTGCTTCTGTTTCTATGGAAGCTACATAAAATAAGTCTGGCCACCCGAAGACATTCCCTGAGAGAGCTCTATAGGCCCTTGTGGCAAGTAGGAAGTATAAACAGCCCGGAGTATGGCCACTGAATTATGGATGGTGTGATATTGACAAGGGAAAGGGCGAGTGTAGGAATGTAGGACAAGCACTTTCAGAATACACACACTTATAGACATATACAAACAGGCAGTACTAATATTACAAGAGCACTTTTCAGACAAAACATGCTGTTAATATATATATATATATAT
>NW_015511476.1:9290-10122 GCF_001515645.1 Sinocyclocheilus grahami | reverse complement strand
TATTTTTTAACTTGAGCCAATGAAAAATAAATAACTTGCCCTAAGAATGAATGAAACATTTTTTTTCAGTGCTCCTACACTGCTTATTTTTCTTTAATAATGTTTTAACGTTTTTTAATAATCTCTTCAAAGAAGTACACTTATTTTAGAACCTTCCTATTTCTTAATTTTATTTGAGCAAAATATTTGATTTAGCTAATTTAAATATTTAAAATATTTTATATTTTAAATATATTATAATTCTCATATTTTCCTTTTGATTTTATCACTAGATGTGGCCTAGACATGTCCTTGACAGGTTTTGTGAGATTCATCGCAATCCTCCTACGCTGCTTATTTTTCTTTCACACATTTTCTGTCATTTTTTCTATTTCATCCTCGACGTTGCTTTTTCTGTCGTTCTTCTCCGTGACAGACTGTCTCCCGTCGGTTTAACTGTTATTATGTGCTCTGAAATCTAAGTGACTCATTCTGAGAGCAGCGAGAGACGCAGGCGAGAGGATAACGAGCGTTGAGGAGATGAAGAGGGCTGGATGGTAACAATGATAATGGCTCCTCTCGGTCACATGACTAATCGCCTCTCTGCTCGTTTATGACACGTCAGGCATCTGCAGCGGCGACCCAACGCTGATCAATAACACAGCATGATCAATAAATACTGTCTGAAAACACACCATGAACTCTATTGACGTCTTACAAAATCATGGTTTCTCAGGAACAGGGTTTCTCACCGCTGTGAAAAAGAAGTGCACTTTAGCATACTCAATAATATACTTTGAAATATATCAGTGCTGTCAAACAATTAATCACGATTAATCGCATCCAAAATAAA
>NW_015511476.1:0-8568 GCF_001515645.1 Sinocyclocheilus grahami | reverse complement strand
TTATTATGTATACTGTATATAAATACACACACATGCATGTATATAGAAAAATATTTTATGTTTATATTAAATATATTTATATATGATATAATTTATATGAACATAAATATATGCATGCAAATACATGTAAATATTTTCCAAATATATGCTGTATGTGTTTGTCTTTATATATACATAATAAATATACACAGCACACACACACATATTATATAAACAATAACTTTTATTTTCGTTGCGATTAATCATTTGACAGCACTAATATATATATATATATATACATAATAAAATATTTGAAGCCATATTTGAAGTAGTTGTAAAGCCATTGGAGTGTCACTTATTTCAGTCACATCTTGGGACACTAGAAATAACACTTTGCAGCTTTAAAGGGTTAACAACACTCTATAACTGTGGCTTGTACTGTATTTTGTCCCAGCATGGGGTTAATGGATTGTAAATGATTTTCCTCCTTGGAGGCCTTTAATTTGTCACAGTTCTCACAGTTGGAGAATGGCTGTGCTGTGTTTGTGAAAGTTCGCTGGCGAGTGTTGTTCCCCATCAGGAGTATTTTTAGCATGTGAATGATGATGTATCCGTGCGAATCCACTGACCAACTGCAGATGAGAGTCAACGATTGGGCTGCTGTCCGACTTCAGCATCAGAGAGACAGGGGTTGCTGTGGAGCCTGATCATTCCTCGCTGAGGCCTGAACACACACACACACACACACACACACACTGCTGCCACGTCAGAACAAACATGCAGCTTTATAAGCTGTGAATGCATGAATAAGCAACATTACGCAACTTAAAAACCCCACAAAAGAGTTGGGCTTTTTTTCCCAGATTGACGAATTGTCAAAGTCAGATCGCCTGCATGCAGTGCAATATCCAGTCTACAAAATCATGTTTAAAATGTGCAGGACTGATGATTTGAGCACTTTTGTGGAAGAATGAATTACTGTATTGGTCTGGTTTTGCTGTTTTTACTCGGGTTGTGGTTTCAAACCTTTGAAAGATAGTCAGAGTTTGTTTGAAGCGATTAAGCAGAAGTGTGTGTTTTGATTTGTTTTCTGTCATATTACTTTTTGAAAGCAATTAGATTTTGCTCTAAACTCTTTGTGTACAATCGTTCGCAAATTTTATTTATTTATTCCACTGCAGTCTGTTATTGTAGTATAACTGGGTTTAGATACAGTATAACCACAGTTCACTTAGTGTTTTAGGATTAGTCACTTTACATATTGGTCAGGCGGTCTCTTTCTGTTCCTTCTGAACAGAACAAGTTTCATTAAAAACAGATGTTGTGGTTAATAATGGGCTGAGACATATTGAAATTCATTCATTCTCTCAAAGTTATGAATGAACGTTCTCCCAGTAATGTTTATAATAGACTTGTATCTGGTCTTTACGTTAGAACAAAAAACAAAAAGACCTGGACGTTCATAAGTAATGTTTTCATAACGCAACAGGATCGTTAAAATAAGTTGTTAGAACATATTTGTGTTAGCTGGGTTGCTCCCAGCACTGCAGTTGAGATTCTTAACGTCATCTGTCTCTCTCTATGTTAATTTGTTCTTGCTGAAATTTCTAATTAAGATGAGTTAAGCCCAGCAGAGTCGTGATGGTCCCGCCAGAATTCTCGTTAAGTGGCTGTTTTTTTGTCGCAGTGTTTACGATGCATTCTTCTGTTTCAGGACAGCGTAACTGATCACCATGACGACTGAAATGCAGGAGATTGCCATCACGGAGGAGAAGCCTTTACTGCCGGGTCAATCGGATGCTGTGAAGGTCAGACACACACACACACACACACATTTCATATGTACTTATCTGTCATTAACTTACCTTTTGCTGCCACCTGCTGCACATTTGAAGACCTTCAACATACTCAAGTATAGTGTCAAAAAAAAACACTGGGATCATGATTTGTTTGGATAATTCGCACTAATTGGATGATCATAAAACATCTCTTGAGATCGGCATTAATGCACCAAATTGCAATGCTACTTGGCAACCAGACAGCCTGCAATTAAATGAATGAACTGTGTTATTTATTTGTTAGTGATGTTTGCTAAATCAAGTCCCTCTGTTTTACATAACCAAACCTTGAGAAGGAACCTCTAGCACACAGTCTTGTGTTTCAGACCTGCATGATTCCTCAGATCGTGTGTGTTGCTGAGGAGATTGTTGTGCTGGTATTTAACTAAGTGGTTTTCACTTGCTGCGTGACTGTAAAACAGATGCGCACTGAAAGATGTCTTTAACCTGTTTTATCATCTTTTGCATTGTCAATTACTTTAGTGTGAAAAACAGCACATTTGCTTCAAAGACTGTATTTTATCATTGGTGGCTCAGTTTGATACATCTCAGGCTGATCGTCGCTGGCGGTGGCATCCATCAATCCGTCGCTGAACACCAGAGTGACGAAAAGCACGAGGAGAAACGCTGATCTCATCCTGAAAACAGGAGGGCGACAGACGATTAGAGCATCACAGATAGCAGACATCTTTAACACCAACTCATGAACTACTTAAACACGGTGTCTGTGGGTCTCGAAAGGGTCTTAAATTCATAGTCGTGCAAAAATAAAATCAATGACTTCCTCACTATTTTTGTCTCTTTTTCCAAATGCACAAATATCTAAACACCTTTAAATCAACATATATTTACTTGAAGTGCAAAATGAAGGCACAGAGTCTTGTTTTCTGAGAAATCGAACACAATTAAGTGAGTTTGTGCTTAGACAGTCTTTGTTATAAACAGCAGTATGTAAATCAGTTCAATATATTAGTAAGGTTTATGATTGAACTTAGAAATTTCATAGAAATTATGAGAAGAACAGTGCATTTAAAGTCAAGTTATTTAAAAATTATTAATGATTTTTGTCCTTGATTTTTGCACTATGGATTGCATATGTATCCACTATAGCAAGTAGGTGGCGCTGTCTCCAATTTGTAACTTAAAGGGATAGTTCACCCAAAAATTTAAATGTGATGTTTATCTGCTTACCCCCAGGGCATCCAAGATGTAGGTGACTTTGTTTCTTCAGTAGAACACAAACAAAGATTTTTCCATCCACTTACACTATATGACTGACAGACTGCAACGGTTTGAGTTAAAAATCTTCGTTTGTGTTCAGATTTTCATTTTTGGGTGAACTATCCCTTTAATAACTTTAAGTTTTTATGCATTGAATTTGATGTTTTTAACATTTTAAATAATTTTACTAGCAAAGCCTAAAGATGATCTGATACATATTCATAAACGATCAGATTAAACAGTTTGATGAGTTTGAAAAAAAAGTACATTTTCAACAAAGTTTGACAGAATTTGAGTTCATTATTATGCAACAAAGTCACAAAATAGTGTTAATTTACCGGTTTAGTGTTTGAGAATTACACTGCAATCCTTGTATGTGTATTATTTCCTCTCAGAAATGCTTAGATATTTTTGTGCTGTCAAAGAAAACAATGTGTGAAACTGTTTTTACAGCATTGGCATCAGCATTTGCTGCAGTGTAACGAGCACGACAAACTTTTTTTTTTTTTAAATGTTTTTGAAAGAAGTCTCGTCTGCTGACCAAGGATGCATTTATTTGATAAAAAACAGTGAAATATTATTAGAGTTTAAAACAGCTGCTTTCTATGTAAATATCTGTTAAACTGTCATTTATTTCTGTGATCAAATCTGAATTTTCAGCATCATTACTGCAGTCTTCAGTGTCACATGATCTTCAGAAATCATAATAATATGCTGATTTGCTGCTCAAGCAACATTTCTGATTATTATCAATGTTGAAAACAGTTGTGCTGACGAATATGTTTTGTTGAAATCATTATATATTTATTATGCTCTATAATTTCATAAATAGAAATTTCAAAAGAAGAGCAATTTCTTAAATAGAAATCTTTTGCAACATTATAAATGTCTTTACTGTCACTTTTGAACAATTGAATGTATCCTTGCTAAATAAAAGTATCAATTTCTTTCAAAAAATGGCCCCAAACGTTTGAATGATAGTGTAGCATTTAATGATTCAAACCTAGCGTTCTGATTAAGTCAAACAAAAGATACATATTTTATTCCTAAACTATCTCCAACTGAAGCTTAATATCTTTGTGACGAATCCTCAAGACAAGTTGTGCTAGATTTACGTGAGATCATTCAACGAAGCAGATGCAATAGACAAGCTGTACTATTCAGAACGGTAAGATTTACATTTAAGCTGCTTTTCTACTGTATGCAGATTTACCTTTGTGCCGTTCTTGAGTCTCGATGAGTCTGAGCTGGAGTTCAGAAAGTGTCTGAGACGCTCACTGGACTGATAGTTATTAGCTTGAAAAGTGGCAGGTGCGAAAATACACAGTTTTTTGAAAATGCACCGCAAATATGTTTCTTGCCAGTAAGCAAAAAGTAGTGTGATTTTTGCTTCTTTGAGATTCTGCTCAAGGGAAATTCACAGAAGTAAAAAACAACAAAGAAACAAAACAGTCACCAGAATGAACTTGAGGAGAACATAATGAAGATTTTAGACTTTCAGACATTTAAAAAAATCTTGTAATAATGAAAATGTCTGCAATTTTTAATGTAATCAATCTAATACTAATTCAGTTTTTTACCGTATTCAGCTGGGGTGTCTCGAATCAAAGACAACCAAAATGATTTCACAAAAGAACAGATACATTAATGAGTTTGAAAGATGCTTTTATTTAAAGAGATTTACACTGCATTCAATCTACACATTTGAGCATAAAACCAAACTGTGCTCTGCAAAGAAAGCTTTTATTGAGAAGCCTCTGGAAGTATATCCAGTTTAAACATGCATGTGGCATAGCAACGTTTCAATTAAAGAGTTCTACTCAGTGCTTTGGGAAACTCTGCCTACGGTCTGCAGATCCGACCGCTTCGGGATGGACGCCTGTTACTTTGTCCCACATAGTGAACTGGCAAACATTGGTTTTCAATGACCTCACACGCAACAACCACATAATATTCAGCGTTACGAAGTCTATTGACTTCACAGCGTCCATCTCTCAACAAGCTTTCAACAATGTACACCTTGAATCTTCTCTTACTGATGCACTTGTTTTCTGTGACTCTGACACCTCGTCCGTTGCAGATTCTTATAATGCTCTCGTTGTTGTTTTTACAGAGGAAGGATTGTAAAGTAGTTCTGTTGCAAAGATGCATTCTCGTGAGATAATCTGCCCAAGCGCTTGCCCGTCTGGTGTCGAACTGACGCGAGAGAATGTGTCTGCGTTTAAACTGATTGTATGCGTTGTTATTCCGAGATCTCTGGCAGGGATGTGCCCAGATAGAAGAAATGTCTGAAAACATCTCCAGTTGATCGTTGCTGAAACTGACATTATTCAGTCCATCGCTGAGTGTGAAAAGGAGCAAGAGCAAAACCGCCGCTCTCATCCTGGAAACAGGAAAGTGACAGACATTTAGAGATTCACCGTTAGTTAAAAGAGTTACAAATAGAATGAACACAAGCTAATGAACAATTTCAACCAGATAATAAAGCCAAAAAGCAGCAATTATGTGGCCAAACACACCAATATCGTTCACATGCGTACTGTAGATTGTTTCCTCATTGCATTCTAGTTTCAAAGACTTTGAGGAGATTCACCAATATGTATAGCTTATAACTTTTCATTAGTATGTGGCACTTTTACAAAAAAAAAAAATGTAAATGTTATATTCTCAGGGCTTTATGAAATTGATTCAAATTCGTTCATATTTTACAAGCATCTTTTTACAACATTTATGGAAATCAATGAATCTCACCCTGTTTTGCTGAAAATTGGACAATATGGTTTATGATTAGGGTGGCAAAAAGGCGGAACATTTCCAGTAAATTTCGGAAACATTCCAAAAATTGTGGAAACTTTCATTTTTTGAATATTACAGGGATTTTTGGAAAGTTTCCGGAAATTTTCCAGAACTTTTCCACCCCTTTGCAACCCTATTTATGATTGACCTTGAACAATCTAAATACTCATAGAAATACAGTTTCCAATATAATATAATATGATATAATATATTCCAATGAAAAAAAAAATTATGTTCATTATGGCGTATACAGTATGTATTAATTATTGCCAGTAAGTGGTGCTGTCATCAAATTGCTTCTGTAAGCTTATGCAACACTAACTATAATAAATCGCAAATATTTAATGTTTTTAACTTTAGCACAATGATTTTTACCAGCACGGTCTGAAGATGATCTAAGCCAAATTTGTAGCACATCATACTAAAGCCGTACGACGAGTTTAAAAAGACATTTTCAACAAATATTCAAAGTGGTAGAGAATTTGGATTCTGGTCTATTTGGTTCAAAAGTTATTAGCTAAAATAGTTGTTAGTTTAATAGTTAATTAGTGCTTACACATCACCAGTGTTTCACTGCTAAACATATTTGACAGATTTTGTGCAATAATTACAAACCTTATAACCATACACATTCACAGCATACATCATAAAACAGATATCTGAGTATATCTGAGCGCATTAATACAACATAACATAAAACTAAGTCACAAAATGGTGCGTGTTTACCTGTTCATTAGACCGATTGCTTAGACGAGTCTCTTTCCTCTTCAGTATTTTATGCTGTGAAAGAACAAAAACGTGTGAAGTTGTTTTGACAAGGTTTCTTCCCATGCAAACCGTTTGTGTTTGACGTCAGCATTTACTGCACAATCTAACTCAAACTAAAGCTTTTAAAAGAAGCTTCTTGATGCAAAGGATCCTCAGGAAAATACTGTACTATATGGTACTATAATACAATTATGATCCTTCAGTATCTAAACTGTAGTGTTCACATTTTAACCACATGTGTACTGAATGCAGATTTACCGTTGCGTTGTTCTTGAGTTTGTGTGAATGAAAGAGTCTCGATGAGTCTGAGCTGAAGATCAGAAAGTGTCCGAGACGCTCACTGGACTGATGTTGATAAGGTTGAAAAGAGGCAGGAGTGAAAATACACCCTTTATTGTTTTTGCTTCTTGCCATTATGCAAAATGTATTGGCATTTTTGCTTCTTCGAGATTCTGCCCTTAGGAAATTCACGTTTAAGTAAATCGAAGTGACGTGTTTTTATAAACAGCCACAGAAGTTGTGCAGGTCTGACAGAATGAGACTTCAGATGTGATGAAGAAAAGAGAAACGATCCTGCAGCTTTTGAGGCACTTGATGTAATGAAATGATTTTCAGACATCATGATTAAGCATCTAAAAGAGTAACTGTGTATAGCATACCTTGTTTCTCAAAGATAATCAAAATGCTTTCACAAAAGAACAGATACATTTATGCATTTGGCAGATTTTATTCAAAGCGACATTGCTTCCGAGCTATACATTTGATCAGCTCATTTTATAATAGTGCACTGCAAAGAAAGCTTTAACTGAAATGTTTCTAGAATTATATCATTTAAACATGCATGTGGCATAGCAACATTTTTAATGAATGCAGCGTTTCAAGCCTCATTCAGTTATTCACTCCCACTGTGATAAAACCAAATCATGCTGTATATAATAGCAAGGGTATGGACGTTTGTTCTTTTCAATGTGTTGTGCATGATAGTGCACAGGTAGATTGTTCTGACATTCAACAATTACATGATATTTGGCTGTAGAACAGTTAACTTTGCACTCCCATTCTAACATCTGTGATGTACTCTTTTCACTTGTAATATTGTACACTTGGAAGAGATTTGTACTTTTGATATAGTTATCTCTTGTTTTAGTACCAGAGCCATTGCAGATTAGTTTGATATTTTCTTCACTGTCTTTAATAAAGGATTGTACTGAAGTTCTACCACAGAGATCATTGTTCACTAGGTGTTCCACCCAAGCAATTTTATTATCTGTTTGGAAATCAGTTGGGAGAATGTGTTTTTTCTTGAACTCGGCATATCGGTCGTTTTTCTGTCGATCCGCTCCGTCGCTCAGAGCCAGAATGAAGAGGAGCGAGAGAAGAGCCACTGATCTCATCCTGACAAGAGAACGAACATTTAGTTAGACATTTAGTAAGAGAGCAAACATCAAAAGTGAGACGTGTTGGGGAAGTTACTCTATCAAGTCATCAACATTGTCACAGTTATTAATTATTGACTATTTAGGGCATCTGAAAGCCTAATCAGCCAGTCGGCCAATGTTATTTTCAAAGGAGCATGATAAAAATGCTCATGTAAAACAAAAATCTCAGACGGACTTAGAGGTTTTTGCATCTGAAGTCTCCGTATATAGCCCTTGTGTTTCTCTTGTGCTTTGTGAGTTGTTAACATTATGGTTCCCGCTCTTCTTTTGTTTCTTGTTCTTTGTATATTTTGTCACTTAATTAAACTATCTGCATGTAGATCCTCACCTCTGCTTGGTCACAAGAATCACAATACCTAGCTACATAACTGTCTTAATTTTAACACTAGGTATATTTTTTACATGAACAAAGAAATAAGTATTCAACTTTACATGCATTACACCGAAAAATACATG
This sequence comes from Sinocyclocheilus grahami, assembly GCF_001515645.1. Classification (NCBI taxonomy): domain Eukaryota; kingdom Metazoa; phylum Chordata; class Actinopteri; order Cypriniformes; family Cyprinidae; genus Sinocyclocheilus; species Sinocyclocheilus grahami. The sequence continues at coordinate 71 of NW_015511476.1, read as the reverse complement.
ATTACAAAGAAAAACAAAAAAACATAGACAACATTAAAGTAGTGATGCTAAGTCTGGCAAACCGGTTCTTT
>NW_015511475.1:8374-10124 GCF_001515645.1 Sinocyclocheilus grahami | reverse complement strand
GGTATGTGATTCACAGTGAAGACATGGAGTGAAGTAAGGAAGACAATGCAGGGGACAGAGTTCAGCACCATGGACAGATGCTGGTTTATTGCATGTATAAATATAGAACTATTACACTGGACAGTCAGAGTCTAATGAGCTCTAAAATAACGAGCTTATTAGCTGAAATACATTCAGACTGCAATCGTTTGAAATACTAATCACATAAATAGTGATCTCAATTAGCTGTTAAGCATGTACGAGGCAGAAGGGCATCTTGCAAACTCGAGGGTTTTCACCTGAGAACGTCAGTAATTCGGGTTATTGATTAGCTGCATAACGAGGCTGCAGGCTCAGCGAAAATAAGCGCTCTGAGAACTGCAGTATCCACAAGCAAATCGCAAGTGGACTTTCCTCTAGTAATAATCAATAAAGCTGTCCAACCTGCCAATATTGAGAGCTTTTAGTATCTATATATGAAAAAAAATTGGAAAATAACATGCAATATATATAACTTTGTGATCGGACTTGTGTCCCATTAGAACTGGCTCTAGCGCAATGATGCGGTTGTGTGTGAACTTCAGGGTCTAATAACGGCTTACTTAGCGATTTTCAGCACCCATCTCACTTTTAAAGTGATAGTTCACTCTAAAATATAATTTACTTGCCCTCATGTCTTTACAAAGCTTTATGACTTTGTCTTTCTTCTCAGACAACACAAAATTAGACTTTTGGCAGAATGACTCCCATTGCAGGCTAGAAAAAACTAGACTGTAAATCTTGAGACTGTCATTCTTTCTAACATGTAATTTTGTGTTGAAACAACGTAGTTTGAAAGGTGAACTATTTAAACCATCTGTCCAGTAGTGACGGCCTATTATCTGCAGTATGCAAACTAATTTAGGAAATAGGCTAAATTAAATTGGAATCGCTGAATATAAACATGATATGTCGCCTAATAAGTTATAGCCCATTCCTGTCAAATTACATTGAATTAGTATAACAGACTATTTCATTGAATATTATTTTGTTATACTCACGACGAACAGCAAAAGTCTCATTTCTCAAGTCATTCAATCTTAAAATGAGTTTGATAATTCATTATGGCACAACCATGCAGTTTCAACTTTAAAAGCAAACAAATGCAATAAATAGACAAACCTGTTGAAGCTGCCATTTCTGCAGTGTTTTAACGAGACAGGGTTTCCTTAATCTTGCTATAAGCTGTAATTCAGCACCGTGAATGAAGAGAGTCCGCCGTGGAGCACTGCGTCGATGCTGCACCTCGGAAGTTACACACTTACTCCCCCTAGCGGCGCTGGTCTGTCAGTGTTCCCGGCAAGGGAAGCTCCCAGTCATGGCGTTAGGTAGATAAAATTCATCCTGGCCAATGCGGTGGGGATCCCGAGCCAAACACCTCCCCTCAGTGAAAACATGCGACAGAGAACCCCACCTATGCAGCAACAGCACTGGGGTCTGCGGGAGCATTAGGACGGGAAGTGGAAGATGGTCAACTTCAGAATGGTTTCATTGAGAGCCTCGGGATGTTAAGTATTTGTACGCGTTAAAACAAAAACCATTTATTAAATTCGTGACGCCGACATATTGATAGTTTTTTGTCTATTTTCACTTTACGTGTCAGTTTACACTCACTGTGCCTACTCAAATACACTAAGATAAATGCCATTATCGAAAAACCTAGACAGGGCGTTGTCGGCTTTTTTCACGACTGCTCGGCAGAGTCGATAAGAGTTTATATATATATATATAT
>NW_015511475.1:6312-7283 GCF_001515645.1 Sinocyclocheilus grahami | reverse complement strand
CCAAGTTGACCGTTATGCTTTCTCCAATAGTAAGTAATACAGACCTTCTCATCTCCTATATATTAAGACAATCTTGCTATTACTACTAATAGACTCTATGCAAGACTAGACCGCGTTTCTTCTCAGTTGCTCCGCAAAGTTCCGGTGCTGCGCCGGAAGCGGTATTTACTGTTTCAATGAGCGCTCTCAGCATGGCATTTTACACTCGCTGCTTGCAAGAACTTCCACGAATTACAGTGAACGATGTCAATCGAATTGTAAGATTAGCATCAGTCACTCCTTCAAGTAAAAAGGAGAAGGGCTTCAAATTGTATGTTTCCAGTTATATCGACAACATTGAAGCTACGTATTCTCAAGCTAACAAGCTAACGTTAGTTAGCTTCGTTTTTTGTTCTGTTTACTTAACCTTTTTAAAATATTATGTTTTTATACTTTCACTAATGTTATGTTAATACAATCTGTATGACCCTTTTTGTAATTTTTTTCAGTTTCTGAAAAGGATCAGGTGACAGGAGAGATCAGCGTGAGGGCGACTTGTTTCAGAAATGAGGAAGACAGAGAAGCCACATAGTTTGAGAGTAGGGAGACAAAACTAGAGAAATACATATATATATATTTTTTTCATTTGGGCCCATCCATTTATTGTCATTGTTTAATTATCTTTATAGATTACATTAAATGACTCCAGACCTGTCATACTGTCCCAGTGTAGCTGTTCCTGTGTGGCTGGCACAGCACTGTGCAACCACATTGTTGCACTACTGTACCAGACAGCACACTACTCTCAGCTTGGCATCAGTGCAGTTCTTCATTTCATTTCATTTATTTACTTATAAAGCACAGATAAACACAACAAGAGTTGACCACTGTGCGTGCTGTACAAAAGAGGAAAGGTCAAATAAAAGATTAATAATAAATATAATACAACTAAAACATAAGTTAAAATGAGACCAAGAATTATAATGAATTAA
>NW_015511475.1:4324-4740 GCF_001515645.1 Sinocyclocheilus grahami | reverse complement strand
AAAAAAAAATCTCAAAAAGCTCCTCTAGTTCGCAGCTGTACTGAAACTGAGCAGAGCTGGCACAAACCCCGAGTGAATTTTTCTAGAATTTTAAGAATAATTGATATAAAATTATTGCTTTCCTAACGTCATTCCTTGAGGCACACAAACAATGTTTTAAATTCAACTCATTGAAAGATTTTTAAAAGACCTAAAACTTGTGTGTCAGATTAGTGAGATGTCCAAGACATGCATTGTTGGTGGGCTTCCAGGAACAGGTCTGGCAAACACTGGCTCAAACTAAAGTGACCATTAGTATTCCTAGGGAGTCTGGCCAGGTCCTGTCAGTGGGATGGTGGTTCTGGTATCTGCATGACCTAAAGAAAGGAAATTCGCTGATGGCTTAAGGTGCACACTGCAATCAGTTACTTACTTAA
>NW_015511475.1:3799-4206 GCF_001515645.1 Sinocyclocheilus grahami | reverse complement strand
GTAAAGTTCAAGCTGGGAGTGTTCTGTCATACCAACAGCAACAACACGCAACATTACTCCCCATCAAGATGCCCCACCACGGCCACCTCTTCCAATAGATGGTTACAACCTTGACCAATCTGTGTGCTTACTTGTACATAGCAAACATGGACTACTACTAAAATATCTACATGAACATACACTGTATTATGCAAAGACCAGAAGATTAGTTTTTGGTTTATAATACAGCATCTTATAATAAACTTGTCTCCTCTGCCATGCCCCGCTGCGCTTAGGTGTTGAAGTGGAGTAATTGTTCCACTCAAACAAAGTGGGCACTGCACCTTTCTTCAGTAGCCGGCGTCCTGAGGGAGTCGATGGCTTGATTAAATCTTCACTCTTGAAGTGATGACTGCAGACTCTTGTGT
>NW_015511475.1:0-1049 GCF_001515645.1 Sinocyclocheilus grahami | reverse complement strand
ACAAAAACTTTTATTTTGAATGTGATTAATCGTTTGACAGCACTACTTAAAATATATTTAAAACAAAAAATGGTTGCATCTGTGGTAAACCAATACCCAAATTACAGATTCACACACAAAACAGCCCCTTTATTGCAGGTTCTCATGGAATCTGTAGAATCAGAACTCATTCACAAATTTCTACATACCATCCATTTGTTTACCAATACTTTGACTCATTGGTTAGGCTTTAAACTTCAGATAAGCGCCTAGTACTACTGTAGTTTCATATAACAAATCTGAACTAAAAATCTGACGTAAATTTGACAAATTTTCCCTAAAATCAGCACAGAAAATGCGAAAGGTTCGGCAGATTCCGTTTGGTCCTGCTTACGAGTGTTAAGGCCAACACAACATGCACAGACAATAATCTGCTAAGCATAATGAAAAAGGCTGAAGAATGACTTTCCTGAGACAGTCTGGAACCACTAAACTGCCATGTGTACTTAGTTGTTTGCTTTCTAATAGGGCTCCAAGTTGTACTTTTAATTGTAACCATGACAGATTATACATATAATCCAAATACGGACAATAAACAAATTGAATAAAAAGTAAATTTGGGAAATTCTAAATTCTGGGGTAGATATCAGATTCTAACTTGTGTGTTCTACAGAAGCTTAGTCCCGGAGTCAATATTTTCCATCTATTTTGGAAAAACAGAAGGGGAAACGCAAATCACTCTGACTTCCCAGATGTTTCCTGAGAAAGGTGATGCACTTTGGCCCTGAAAGCCCTTCTTAACACAACAGCGCTCAGCATACTATTAGAAACATCAGAGTGCAGCTGTAACCCCCATAATAAAACTACTATGCTCACAATACTTTGAAAAACACAAATTCCTCTGAATAATCACTGTTTTGCATACTAGCATTTTTCCCCTTTTAGCTTTATGAAGTCAAGAGATTTCCTTAATCCATATAAATATGTATACTGCCTAAGCAGCTATAGTCCATCTGTACTCACCATAATGAAATGGCTTGTCGTATTCTGGTGGGAGAAAAAAAAAAAAA
>NW_015511474.1:9870-10125 GCF_001515645.1 Sinocyclocheilus grahami | reverse complement strand
TTTTCATAACTTCATGGGAATGTTAATGCAAGACTTGTTTGTGATCTGAGAAAGAGTCGCGCAGCAGTCAGAGGAAGAGCAGAAGCACTACGTTTTGTTGTTGTATGGTCTGTTCTCGCAGATCTCTGGAGACAGATAGTACGGCGTGCCGACGCAGGTCCTGGCGAGCTCCATGGTGCTGCTCGACACAGACGACAGAAGAGCATCAGAACACACCCCACACACACACACACGTGCACACACACACACACACAC
>NW_015511474.1:4927-5477 GCF_001515645.1 Sinocyclocheilus grahami | reverse complement strand
TGTATCGTGAAAAGCGCTGTACAAATAAACTTGACTTGAATTGAAAAACAAGCTTCCATAATTTTTGCTTATAGATGTTTTTGCCAAAACATTTAATACATGAAGCATACTGTACCGCACAGAGACTTACTAAATGAATCCTTGTAACTTGCTGAATCGATTTGCTGAAATGAATCAAACTTACCAACTCTAACTCTGTTCGTTTAAACAAGAGACTGTATTGAATCGTCAGTCTGAACTCTCATGCTCACGAGACACGAGACGAATCATGAATCTCGTCTAATGCTTTCATTTCTCTCAGCGGTAATGAATCCTGTGGTAGTGTTTGTGTCTTTGACCTGCTGCTCTGTGAAGGGTGTTCCTCTCTGCATCCTGATTCTCTTCATCAGATCGCCGGCGTCACAGTACTCCATCAGGATGTAGAAGCTATTCCTGTCTGGATGTCACAAACAAACACAACATATCATTTACACGGATCTGTATCAGACACGATATAAAGACAGAGTGAACGCATGCACACTGCAACACTGCTGAAATCAGGACAAACGCA
>NW_015511474.1:0-852 GCF_001515645.1 Sinocyclocheilus grahami | reverse complement strand
TGTGAGTTTCAAAAACAAGCAACGCTTTCACTTAAGTACATCATGATTATTCATACTCATATCAAGTGATTCATGATGTATTTCATGTTTTGTGCATTTAAATAGTCGTCCACTCCTCTGTCCCCAGCCTTTACAGAAATATTACACTCGGAGAACTATTTAGTTACAATAAAACAGTATGTTATTTGAACAATTGCACCTTCTTGAGCCATCTATGTGGGAATATTTGTTTTTAATGAATTATAAAGGATTCCAAGCACCACAAACTGCTCGGCCCCGAGCCCTGTGCAGAGGGAAAGTGCTTATTTTACATTTAAAATACAATGATGTATTCATAACTATCAAATATATGCCAAGTAAAAAACAAAATGCCAAATAAATATTATAAAATATATACTGAAAGTAGTGGTCCCCTGGAGGTGTGTCACTGTGTTACCGTTTAACTGAATTGTGTTACCGTTCAATCTTATTAATTGAAATAAAAATCACACCGATGACATCACGACTTTCTTCCTCCTGTTTCCTGCAGATCTGTCAGAAGTATCAGAAATCTTCTCATTTATCTCATGATTTCATATCAAGCTTTTAGCTGAAGTCACTGGCATGGCCTACTTTATTGTTCGGGAATTGTAAAAAACTAGAATACAAACGGATTAAACTACTCAATCTAGTGCGCATACATGATTGACAACATGTGGTTTGAGACCTTGCAGCAGACATTTTCTAAAATGCATTTTTCATGAAAATAGTGTCACCTTCCTAATGAGTATCCTAATCAGTTTATGGTTATGCTCTTTTACTAACTGCTTCACTGATTGCCAAATGTAACAATTTAGTCTTATCTACTTAATT
>NW_015511473.1:18748-20316 GCF_001515645.1 Sinocyclocheilus grahami | reverse complement strand
CCACATCTTCACGTTTTCCACTGCCTCTTTAGCCCTGTTTTCCTTAAATGGTTCTGTTTAGACTAAAATTATTTTTGCTTGCACGGTCAGATATTTAATCTGTAATAAAATTCTCCTAATCACAGATTGGCCACCAACCTAAACATTGGGGCTTTATGAAATAACGTGTACATTTCAGATCAACAAAACAAGCATTTTTATTCACCCACATGTTGTTCCATATCACTTTGAATGAATAAATGAAGCATTAGTATAGATATTAGCGTACGCTCAAATCGCTTCACTTTCTTTTTTTCCATGGAGCACATAGAGAAATTTAATGGTCACTCTTTTCCATGCAGTTGCAATGAATGAGAATTGAGGCTTTCAAGGTGTTTTTCTCACACAAAGCTATCGTATGACTTCAGAAGATTTGGAGTATAGTGTACAAGTCGTATGAACTACTTTTATGAGACTTTTATGGTGCTGTTGTGACCTTGATGCTTGAAAGCCTCAGTCCCTATTCATTGCAATTGCATGGGAAAAAAGATTTTACTTTGTGTTCTTTCTCAGTTTCAGATACTCTTTCAAATTAAACACATTAATTAAGTAAAACACATTTACCACTTTCTGCAAGCCATCGATGAGATTGCCCACAACAATACGGAGACCTTTGAGCTCCTGGACCATGTTGGTGATTTCCTCACAGGAGCGCTCGCACACATCCGATGCCATTTTTTCCTTCTGCCCAATGAAGTTGGTAGAGATGGCCATACCAACAGACACAGTCTCTGTACTTTCATTAACCACGTTAACTTCCTCTGAGAGAGAAAGGAATGCAGAGTCAAAAAATGTAAATGTTTAAATTGAATTTTTTTTACTTCAGAAATGTCCCTAAAAATAAAGAGGAAGTAAAAGGACTTTAATTTGAAATAATACATGCAAATGAATACAACATTAAAGTGGCCCCATAAGCCTTTACAATGAATAAGCAAAATACAGCAGCTATGTTTGAGATTTTAGAACAGTGCATGGATTCCACAACCCACACACTTGAATATATCATTCTCTCACTGTATTTCTGACATAAGTATAATAAATGCATAGAAGCTACCCTGAAGCAACATTTAAAGAAAGATAGTGATTTTTCAAAGCAAGTCTTTGAAAAGGAGGAAGGTGGTGGGGTACGGGATACGCAACAGCAGAGGAATGCTGTCCACTGCGCCAAAACTCCCATTAGATATCTGCAGCCATTTTGGGGTCATTTGCGTAAATTTTCTCCAGATTAATGGAGGACAGGGGACAATAAATCAAGAGCCATGTTGTTACCTCCAGAGGTTTCTTTGAGACTCATGCAGGGTTAGCAGCTTTTTAGAGACTGTTGAACTCGTTCAAATCTCTTGGGGTTTTCAGTCAACGCTGGGAAAATGAGTGTGTGCGCGTGTCTGTTTCAGCGACTTTCTAGGCAGGCTTTTGTGCAGTTCACTTTAACTTTTATTTAGCAATACGTGGCACTCCTAAACTGGGGCACTAGAGATTTTATAGAGACCTCTGTACTGGCATCCTAACGCTCAGCAGCTGGCATGTAT
>NW_015511473.1:15015-17234 GCF_001515645.1 Sinocyclocheilus grahami | reverse complement strand
AGACAGACAGACAGACACAGACAGACAGAGACAGACAGATAGATAAATCATTTGACCATTTTATTTAAAAAACAGTATAGAATTTCTCGATACTCGAAAAAGGATTTTCTTCCCTTTTTCACAGCACAGAAAAATCCTTATGCAGGAATTCCATAACAAGCAGTGAATGAAGTTCAGATGATGTTCATCGAGAAGAACTGCTCTTACCCTGAAGTGGTTTTCTCTGATAGATCCCTTGGCCACAAACATCTGACTGCCCTCAGACCGCAGATGTTCATAGAAAGGCTCATCCAGGATCACGCTGTCAATGAGGCTACAGCCTACGTAGAGGTGAGCGTTCTCTCCGTGAATGTACAGCGTAATGTTCTTCCACTGCGAATCAGACAAGTCCACATCCTCAAAGGACACCACATTCTGAGATCCCCCGACCATGTAGAGTAGATCTAACGTGTTGGCACGCCCATTGGACATAATCTCAAACTGACGGCTCCCACTGGGGCCCTCCAGACCAAACAGGGTTCCCCTGGAGCCCTTGTCCTGTCGTATGGTGGCCACAAACACAAAGCCCTCATTGTTCTGGACCTGCTTTAGGATCTGATGGAGGGCCGGGGTGCTCACAGCAGGGATGTGATCAAAACGGATGAAGCGATATGCAGGCGAGTCCCAGTCGTGGCCCTTGAAGAGCTTGGCACCAATCGTCTTTCTGCTGATGCTGCTGATTTTGAAAAGGTCGAAGATGGATTCATCTTCCACATGGCCATCTTTGAATGAGTCAACATAAGCATTTCAGCATAGTACAGATGATTATGCGAGAACACAAGATAGATTTTATGTGATGATTAGATAAGCCCATTAAAATTTTCAAGAAAATATTACATAATCTCAGATCAAAACTATTTGAAAGCTGTTTTGCATTGAATACCACATACAGACTCTGTTAATGAATCAAACACAGATGTGCTTTGAGGCACAGAGAATAATGGGCAAGTTGTGTAATATGGACATCTCAATTTCAGAATTAGATATGTGCAAGTAAACCTCAATAGCAAGACAGAAAAATATGTTAAATCCTATTTATTTATAAACAATTTAGGAACAGGTGGATCATGGATTTACCTTGAGGTAGTGCTCTGATGCATAGTAACAGCAAAGGCAGCAAGTAGAAATTTCTCCTGAGTATCATACTCCTTTAAAATACACATACAATTATATAAAAACATAAAATCTTATTAACCCATTTATTCCCAAATACTCATTTGATAGTCTAATGAAACATATTGCATGCCTTTAACAATGTTTTATACAGAGTGAAAAAAAATGCTCAGTTGGGCAATAAGACCCAAATAAAAAATTGCAACAAAAACTATTCAAATAAAATAAAATATTATTTAAACAACACTTCTACAAATAGGGGCTTTGTGTTTTCCTGTTTCCACATTCTTTGGCTTTACATTACAGACCAATCTTAGCAAGAGATTATAATAGACCCTTTAACAATTTGATGTATCTCAATTATAACATTTTAAGGAGATTTGACATCATCTTTCAAAGGGGCAACGTGTATAGGCTAATTAAACATCTGTGATCATGTGCCTTTTTAAACCAGCTGTGTAAAAGTTCACATTCTGAACTTTCATTTATAGCCTAATTCACAACTGTTTAAAAATACATCAATAACACTTACTAACAAGTCCAAGTAAATGGACACACCATTAAGTAAATTCATATCAATAAATAGATACACTATGCTTCAAACGGACGTTTATGTGCAATTAGGCATTCAAATGTTTCAAGTTAAAAACGGTTTATGCATTTTTATGAGATGACATCCCGAACACTTGCTGAGTGCAGTAGTAGCAACAGGTCTTTAAAAGCGTTTAACTGCAGCAGTCTAACAAAATGAAGACATTTGTGACAGTCTTTCAAGCATAGTTTCAAACGAAAGAAAATAATCATTATTTTCACTGAGAAATTTTAAATTAGTCAAGCCTATGGTGTCAAAAAGTATAAAAATGCTCTGACGTAAACAAGACTCACCTGTTGTAATGTGCAAACCAACTGAAACAGCACAAAGTCTATATGTCCTACAAAACAAAAAATGTTGAGGAAAAAAGGTCTTCTGGACAAATACTAAAATCCACAGTGCCTATAACATCCACACGGCTCCGGGTTTCAGTTCAGTGGCCTGAGAACTACTGGACTGATGCCCTTTATACGGT
>NW_015511473.1:11442-13791 GCF_001515645.1 Sinocyclocheilus grahami | reverse complement strand
ATATTTCACTAGTTGAAGGATTCCAGGAATTTTAGAGGTTTGCATGGTTTCAAACAATGGTGCTAAAATACGTTATGCAACGAAATGTTGTTTCCCAAGAACCCAGAAAGAAAGACAAACCAAGGATGACTTGATATCTTATGTTCATAAACTACCAATATCCAAGTTAGAGACAAACATATAACTCTCCATGTCACAATGGTAATTCTAATTCAGTGCACAAGAAAAGATATTGCGTGACAAGACTTAATCATTTGAGAAAATTGGTTTGTCTTAGATATTGTGCCATCTTTCAAAAGATTTCTTCTGGAAGTACCACTTGGCCAATTCAAAATGCTTATTTTGCCATTTAATAGTAAGAGTCTGTTGGTCTCATGTGGTTCCATTCAAGCCCCAGAGAGTGATATTTCATCCAGAGCTGAGCAAACATGCACGCTATCAAAACACATCACAGCTGAACATATTGAATATCACTTGGGATGTTGACATTAGTTCTACCAGTTTCCATACGCTGAATGAGTGCGTTTCAAAACTGGGTTAGTGTGACATGGACAGGATTTCCCTCCAATTTATCTCTAGTCCCATAATATTTCTCTATACACTGGTGCCTCTGTCATGATAATTCTGTCATCTCTGTGGCGATTTCTGCAGCATCTTCATGTTAGTCCATTCTTGTGCACCCAAGAGGCCACCTAACCTTTGCATAAATCAATTTGTAATATACGTACATCTTCGCTTGTTTTCACATATATAAACCTTTTTTATTTAAACCTCACTGAGTTTCTTCAATTAAAACAATGGTTTAATGTATGCTGAGGTTATGTAAGCCAGACTCCTTTAACCTGTGTTTTATTACCATTGTTCTACCTTCAGAATCTGTGGTATTCAAAAAAATACTTATTGCTTATTTGATAGCAGGTTACATAAGTTGTGAAGAACCCACAGGAGGTGGAATGTTCCATTATGTGTTGGAGATGAGTGTCAGAGCAGAAATGGAGGAATCTTACCAAAGCACAGATAAATAGACTTCTGATTTCATGCTGCTGAATATCCATCTGTCAAAATCACACAGTGTGCCATAAAACTAACCTAAAGTGCCTCATAAGGAACTCTTTACATAATGTTGGACTGTAAAATGGACCTTTTCAAGATATTCTCAGGGGGAAAGAATTGTCTCTTTGAACAGTCACAGAAAAGTGGTCTGCTGAGTAGCGTTATCTGAATCATGAACGAATTGTTCATTTAAGTTGGATCTTTTTAAGGATTCAGTTGAACAAACAGTTGAGCAAAACTGTTGACATCTTCACGAATCGGACTGAATCTCGCTGACTCACTGAAACTAGAACAATTCATAATCTGATATGCATTAATGGATTTGGATTGAACCAATTTTTCACTGATATGGTGGAAACTGTGAAAGTTACTTTAAAAGCATTTTATTTAAGTGTGAATAAACCTTTCAGATAAGAAATTAGATTAGAGATTAAAATTAGTAGTTTAATGTAAATGAAAATTGTATTTCAGTTATAAATTAAATGTATGTTATAATGAAACCATGGGAGATAATAAATTCAAATATTATTAGAATTAATACAATTGTATTAACATTTTTTTTACATTATAACATTATAAATAGCTTACACAGGACTTTACGCTGAAACTGATTCTTAAACTTTTTGAATGAATCGATTCACAGTAATGATTCGAACTTCCCATTACTGCTGCAAAATTAATGAAACATCTATCAGCACAATGCAGAAAACTCATGTAGCTACATGGAAATTCAAAGAGTTGCATGACAATTCATTTTTAGCAAGGCTTTAATCTTCCAGTTGCAGATTATATATCACTTACTAGCTCATAATAAATCTGTGACACTGTAAGCTTGCATTTTCTTGCATGCACGAATCCTTTAAAGGGTTAATTAACCAATAGGGGAACAGCTGTTCAGCATTTTCCAATTATATGCAGTATGAGACACAAAGGAGTCAAGATGATTGGTCACACTTGTGGCTCATGATGCTGAATGCATCTGAATGCCATCCAGTTGTTGATTTCCTTTTTCTTCTGCACAGAAACCAAACCATGCCTGAAGAAAGTTACTGTATTTACGACGAACAATAGCATTATAAAATAAATCTTTGGAGTTGGAACTTTCTGACTCTGTTTTAAACAAAAAGAGGCAAAGAGAGAAAGTTAGCAAGACAGAGAGAGTGAGAGAATAGGCCGGTTTGGGAAGGAGGAGCTCTGGCCCTGGGTCCCTGGGCACAGAAGGTGCTGCAATGCTGCATTACTAACAGTCTGAATGGGAAGCACCTCTCATCTTCATTTCCTTTTTCTCTCACCCCC
>NW_015511473.1:10380-10833 GCF_001515645.1 Sinocyclocheilus grahami | reverse complement strand
AAAAGCATAAAAGTGATTCAAAACAGCTTTTGCCATTGTAGTAAACTCCCATTCATAGAGAGTGGAGCAACAAAGCTAAAATCTAAGGAGGAGAATGGGGTTCCTCCTATAGTTTTACATAGCAGCATTTGAAAAAGGAATAAAATCTTACATAAATCAGTCTAATGTTATATGAATAAACCCCTCCATAAAAACCTTCAGAATATATATATGCCAAGTTTTGTCCTGAAACTCTATTTGGCGCAGGCTGATGGGTCCTGATTATATTCACAGCATTAAACTACTTCGCACAAGCTGATTGTTGCATATGCAGAAAATAAGCTTGCTGCTTTATATTTAGAGTTCCTCTGAAAGCCTCCACCTTCCCCAGCTCCACCTGTACAGATCTGCTGTGTGTTATTACAGTAAATATGCTATTTGTGCAGCAGCAGTATGTCTTAAATACTCACAGCA
>NW_015511473.1:0-514 GCF_001515645.1 Sinocyclocheilus grahami | reverse complement strand
AAAAAATACATGAAAAAGAACACCCAAACTAGAACTATACAGTCCTGAGATGTGTTAGCAAAAACTATCATGCATCTGTGGCCATGAGTATAGAGTTGAGAAAGAGGAAAGAGACAGAACAAGAGACTGAGGGAAGGGAAAAAACTAACAAGAGGAATGCAAAAGGGGGGAAAAGGTCATTAACTTCTGAAGCACACTAAGTACATACAATAACACACACTAAAAACACAACCACATTCAGTGTGTGCTGATGAATTCATTTGTGCATGTGTGAGTGAGAACAAAATGCATAGGTAGCAGTCATGAGTGTTAGGCTGTGAAACAGAACACCACATGGTCTGGAAGAGCCTTTGGGACCCGCAGAATCCAGCGGCTGGATTTCCCAGAGATTATGCCCAGACTCCCTCATCACTGAGAAGCTCCCAGTGGAGGATAAAGGGGCTGTTTAAACACTGCCAGACACGACTCAGTTCCTATTCACACTTCCTATCTCCCTCTAAAACAAACCATAAAA
>NW_015511472.1:26758-27307 GCF_001515645.1 Sinocyclocheilus grahami | reverse complement strand
AACATAATACAAGGCTTAAAAGGAATCATGACAGAAATCTTCACAGATAGTTGTCGAGATTTGTCTTCCAACATCATTTTGGCACCCCTAGCACATTTATTCAAATATCATCTATTTTAAACACTATTTTATACAAAACACTACAGTTTTTGGTATTCTCGTGATATACTGCACTATAAATGTGTCATTTATCATCTCATTTTCATTGTAAATTAAAAAATGCCGGCTACCGTTATTAAGGTATACGGTATAAATAAATGTCAAGTTCACATTTTAAACAGCCATGCAGCTTTTCTCCTCCATTCTTGCTCAGTCTAATGCATAATTAACCACTGCACCAATGTCACCTCAGTTCAGTGTAACTATAATGCACATTTAATGATAATCCCATGTAATTAACTTAAGCATGCGGTAAACAGTATCAAATGCATTTTATCAATAGATGTGGCCTGAGCACTTGACATCTCAGTGATGCATGGGGCCATGAAGAAACCTCAAGAAAGAGGTGAGATCGGATGCCCTGGATTTGAGTCGGCGGCGTACCCTGGG
>NW_015511472.1:22131-22943 GCF_001515645.1 Sinocyclocheilus grahami | reverse complement strand
ACAGACCTGCTCTGTCTGCACGGGATGGGGCTTTTCCCGAAGGCTCAGGACAGGCAGCTTGAAAGTGCCCCGATAGGCAACAATAAAGGCAGCGTCACTCCCTCATGTGACGGTCACGTTCAGCAGGGGAAATCTTGGTACTTCCCAGCTGCATAGGTTCAGGGGCTTCTTGGAAAACTTGAGCTAAAGGCCGTACAGGTGTTGAGCTGACGAGCTTACAGATACACACTCTCTCTCTCTTCACCGATTGTCCAGGCGGATGGCCACATCTATGAGGACCTCGAGACTGTCAGGTGGGTCTCTGGTGGCAAGATCATCCTGGAACCATTTTTTTTTTGCTTAGTGTGAAGAAACTGTAAGTAATCTAAAGAACAATCATCCACTATAAAGGATCTTTTGTGGAATGTAAAAGTTCCATGGATGTTAAAGATTCTTCATGAAACCATCAATGCCAATAAAGAACCTTTATTTTTGAGTGTGTGTAACAGGAATGCATACAGGTCAAGGGTTTTGGCTTTACACATTGATCTTTGCATCATAGAAATGCAGATATCCAATTATTTCAAAATGACGTCTCGATATTCTAGGGCTAGATCAACTGCAGATCATCAGTGCAATACTTTTGCTTGGATTTACCCACCTTTGCAAAAGCAAATACATGCAAAGTGACCTATTGTCTGAGGAGCCGTAAGGGTTTTCAAAAACACGTCAAGCATCTGAGCCATGAGGTTTTGTCAGTCTTGTGTTTAGGGTTTCCTTTGTGAAAAAGAAGCTTAAAATGTACATAAATAATATACTTTAAAAGAATACAC
>NW_015511472.1:19523-20353 GCF_001515645.1 Sinocyclocheilus grahami | reverse complement strand
TGCAATTAATTGTCTGAAAACATTACATTCAGTTCACACTTAAGTATATATATATATAGGCCTATTTTTAAGTATATTATTTCCATAAGTACTCTTGAAGTGTACTTTCCCCCCCCTAGGGTTAGCATTGCTGTTGCACCTACCCTAGCAACCACCTAGCAATAAGCATTCTCTTAGCATCGCCCTAAAAAACTGTGAGAACACCTTAGCAAAGCATACAACAACCACTTTTATTAGCAACCACTTGGGATTACCCTACAAACCACAACGTAACTTAAAAGCACTCAAACATATAGTAAAAAAGCAACACTTATATAGTAGGCTACTCAAAACCACACAGAACACCTTAATGACACCCTAACAAACACTCCTTAGCAATCATATAGCAACACCCTGGCAACCACTCACACATTAGCAATAGCATCAACCACACATTAGCATTTTGGTGGCAGGTTTTCATTAGAAAATGTAAATATCTGTACTGTTTTACTGAGGCTGGATGGCCAAGTCTGTATGTTGCTTAAGCACATTGTGTATATGAATAGTATGAGTCCTTTTAAACACTTGAAATGTTTTAAAACACATCTGTAGGTTTACTATGTCCTGACCCTGCTGAGGTTAACCTCAACAATTCACAAACACGTAAACACAGTTCCTCTTATCACACGTGGCGTGCTCACAGCGGGGCAGATCAGCGGCTCAGCAGTAAATGAGCAAACGCAGGGCTTTGGGTGGCAGAACAGATCACAGGTGTGCTGACAGAACACAGCCACTGTCCCAGAGCTGATGAGTGCCGAGACAACACACACACACACACACACACACACACA
>NW_015511472.1:17180-17829 GCF_001515645.1 Sinocyclocheilus grahami | reverse complement strand
TGGCATTATAGTCATCCGAATGCACACAACACAGATTACATGTGCCATGAAGATTTAGTGTAGGCCAGGAGACTGTGACTAAATTGTCCTTTCAGTTCTGGTCAATATTAAATGCTGCACTCTTAAACTGCTAAACTTTGCATTAACTTGATACACGTGATCAGTCGCCGCTCTAGGAGTAGTTGTGTTTATCAGAGATGCTCCGCTAGCCGCCGGAGCTCAAACCCAGACACAAACCAGTCACAGAACCTCACTGAGCTCCGTTTCCCATCTCCGATCCATTTTCTACATGATTGCAGGAGTCACTGTTGGGTTCGATTTCGACTCTACGGCTACCAGATCTTCTCATTGCCTAACAGGGTTCTACACAACATAGCCGTCACATCTCCAGGACCTCAGCGAACAGTGAATTATTAAAGCTTAACAAGCTGTCGGGACACCAAACTCAATTGTGCGTTTTAATTAAATGTCTCCCTCTCTCACTCCATCCGCCTCCTCTCTGCTGACAGTGAGATGGTGGTGTTTGAGATGCTCCAGTGTTTCCCCTTGAACAGACGGGGAACATGGGAAATGGAGCGTTTTTATCTGCTCAGTCAGCATTTGAAGTTTATTATTGCTAATGTTTTTGCAAAACGAATAATCCCTCAAA
>NW_015511472.1:0-479 GCF_001515645.1 Sinocyclocheilus grahami | reverse complement strand
TTGTACTTTATGGTACATATTATAGTATGCAATATAAATAACAGAATAAAATGCATTTTTTTGTCATGCTGTAAAGAAGGACACTTATTTTGATGTGTTGACTATATACTAAAGTATATGTGAAGTACTTGATTATAATTTTAACTGTAGTGTGTTATTCGATATTACATTTAAAGTTAATATATTTTAACTGTACTAAATTGCAGCTTCATCATAATCAGTAAGCTTCGATAGAAAGTGCGTTCTAGTATGTTTTAGTTTACCATAAATGATTGTTAGTACATTCAGCAGTCCATATTTTAAAGACAATAGAAATAAGTATGAATTTACATACATTGATGGACTTACGTCCCACTTAAGTGGGTCAATAAACCGCTCTAAAGTTCAGCTAATTGCAATTAACATACACTACATTTCAGTTAATTGCAAATAGCATGCAATTAATTGTCTGAAAACATTACATTCAGTTCACACTTAAG
>NW_015511471.1:8712-10128 GCF_001515645.1 Sinocyclocheilus grahami | reverse complement strand
TTGTTGGACCATGGCGATCAGGATGATAGGGGGTAGAGGTTTTGCCTCTACTTTTTTGTAAATCCATATGCTTAGTGTGAGACACAGAAACTCAAGATGACAAGAAAAAACCTTTTCAACCATCAAGTTGACAATCGTCTTTGAAACAGACACTTTTAAGAGTTGTTTTGTTTCTTTGCCCTGAACTATGTTCAAAAATAAGCTGTAAAAGTTTTTGTTTGTTTGTTTGTTACTAAAGTATTCGTATTGACGTAGGGGTCTAAAACTGGAATCCAAAAACTTGTTCTCTTTCTTATTTCTCTTTTTAACCCTGCATAACATCAAAAATTTAAGTGATATTCAGATCTCCCTGATGTCTGAGAGATCCGTGTATGACATAGCTAACTAAGCACCACACCAGGATTAATGGGCTGACAGATAAAAATGTTACTGCTGATTTCATTATAATGCCCTTCATCATCTATAGCTCAAAATATGATAGTACAACAAATCTTTTCTTATTTTCTCACCATGGCAAGCCTTTATTGAAGCACCTCACTAATGTCTGTGTCACCTTTGCAATAGGCACAAATATTAACCACTACACACTTTAGGTATGTGACCGGAAAGCATATGCACATAGTGACTTGCTATGAATCCCATTTAACATCACAATAAGGTCTATTTATTACTTTTACTTGGAATCAGAAGAAATAACCGGTCAAGAAATGAGTTCCAATAAATAATGTGGCATCACCATGGTACAGTGTAGGTGTTAAATGGTAACACAGTTCTTTCGTATTCATAGAATATGGTAATATTAATTAATATTAACTAATTAAACAATATATTAATTTACATTTATAATAATTTTAAATAATAGTACAATACATTAATATATTTTAAAATGTAATTATATATAGCTGATAAAGCTGATGTAAACAAAACTATATAAAGGCAAAGACCTCATGCCTTCTAATGGCCTAAAGCACACACACACACATACACATGTACATATATATATAAATAGAGAAATTTACTATCAATTTCTGAGTGAGAACTCTTTCAAAGTCAGTCCTATTTTTCAGTGCAGTCACTATGAACTATGTAAAGGAATATGCTGAGATATTTATAATATCCATATTTAAAACTTAAAAAAAGAAAGCTTACTCTACGCCTACGTCATCTGCTGGAATGCCACTCTCTCGTGAACACCCGTCCAACAGTTAGCAGAAGCTAGACATTAGAGTTTATAAAGTTTTAAATATGGATATTTCTTTTTTTCACACAAATGCATTGCTTCGCTTCAGAAGGCCTTTAATTATCCCCCAGAGCTGTGTGGAGTACATTTTATGATGGATGGATGCACTTTATAAAGCTCGGAAGAGCCAGAACATTTATATATACAGTGGGTACGGAAAGTATTCAGACCCCCTT
>NW_015511471.1:6802-7051 GCF_001515645.1 Sinocyclocheilus grahami | reverse complement strand
GTTTTCTATGTGCACCCACACTCAAAGAACCACATCTCAGACAGCACTCAAACACAGAATTGAGTCTTCGTTCGCATTTCCTTGCACTTGAACGGATACATACACAAAATTGTCTCAAAAACTAAATATCCCATAACTATCATCATGGGATACTTCAGCATAACAACTGCACAATGTGATGCCATTAAAGTGTGGATTATAATAAGTAATTTAACAGAAATAAACCTGTGGTGATCTGGTCCAGTAAAA
>NW_015511471.1:4977-5350 GCF_001515645.1 Sinocyclocheilus grahami | reverse complement strand
CCTATGGGTCAGTCAACTGCTGCTCTTTACCTCTGATCTCTCAATGTAGTCTTTCCAAAGCAGCACAACAGAAAGTATGATGCTGACTCCCGCCTTGCAGTGCGGATTCTCATTGGTTTTGTGCTATACTAGCCACATTAAACAGTCCACAGAGTCTGTCTCCAGTCTGATGATGGCTAACAGGTGAGAATGACTCAAGAGTGGCATATCTTCACCAGGCTGTCCACCAACAGTATTATAATATACAGAACAACAAATGTAGATGAGATTCATACCAATACATGCAGATAATATTCAGTGTTGGGACAAATCCTAACCCCAATTAGACTCCTAAATGATTCCATTGGCTGAAATAATTTTCTGAGGGAAAAAA
>NW_015511471.1:0-818 GCF_001515645.1 Sinocyclocheilus grahami | reverse complement strand
AATACATTTTTTTCTACAAGAAAAAAGTTGTAGTCTAACTGTGCAACTGTCAGGCAGTTTGTATTCATTAAAAATCAGTAGAAGCAACATGTATTTTTCCAGGTTTGACAGCGTTATGCACTCTAGATGAAACAGGATAATGAATAAAATACACACATCACTATTGATTGCATTAAACTTTTGGTCCACACAAAATATGCAATAGAATGAAATATCCTTATTTGTGCCCTATAGGTGAAGCTCTTGCAGTGAACTAATGAGATGGCACCTACAAAAATAATGTATTCATATCATAAATGTGAGCGAATGATAGAGTCTCAACATTCTTATGTTGCAGTGACCTCTACTAGATTGAAAGGGAATTTCATTCAGATGGTTTGCAAATGTAGTTCAGTCTCCTGCCTACTAATCACTGCAAACAAAATATATATATATATATATTTAAAAAAAGTATTTCAGAAAAAAAGATAAAGAAGTCAAGAGATTATTTAGATGTTAAAAAAATTAACTTGCATTAGAGAGAGAGAGAGAGAGAGAGAGAGAGAGAGAGGTATATCATCTAGATATTTCCTCCTCCATAGGATAGAAAGATCACAACTGTGATCTTTTTAATGTCTAAACTGTTTCTCATCGAAGCCGACTTTCTCATGAGAAAAAGGCTGTCAAGTTTCAGAAGAGATCTCAACAAACTGTGCTCACATTTGCTAAAATACCAAACTCAGAGATTCTGTATAAACTCAGATATTTCTTATCAAATTCTCCCAAGACCAAACGGTCTGAGATATGCTATCTACATTAATATTACAGCTCTACACTTG
>NW_015511470.1:9811-10129 GCF_001515645.1 Sinocyclocheilus grahami | reverse complement strand
ACTTAAACTGAGCAATGAAACACTTCTAGGTGCGATATTTTTTTTTATATTAAAAAAAGTTATGGTTGTGTATATCTTCTTGAACAACATAAAATGCTCACTGACCACTTGGAAACCTTATGAGTCATTCATCTTGCTTCATTCTGTGTTTGTAAAATATAACTATTTGCTAACCAAGTTGTCACAGATGGTTGGTTCCTCTATCCAGACTGAATGAACATCATTTAAAGGCTCACGCTTCTCCAT
The DNA here is from genome assembly GCF_001515645.1 of Sinocyclocheilus grahami. NCBI lineage: Eukaryota > Metazoa > Chordata > Actinopteri > Cypriniformes > Cyprinidae > Sinocyclocheilus > Sinocyclocheilus grahami. The sequence goes on along the minus strand of NW_015511470.1, from coordinate 9,883 downwards.
CAATCAATTTTCTATTTATATTCCAATGTTGTAATGTACACACATCATTTGATTTAGGTTATACTGCTTTTT
>NW_015511470.1:6499-6845 GCF_001515645.1 Sinocyclocheilus grahami | reverse complement strand
GCAAGAGCGAATGCTGCTTTTCTCACAGTCTCTCAGGGCAATTGTCAAGCTATTTTGAGTGTTTCACAGATCATTAGAGACTGCTGCCTGTCCTTAGCGCGAGTGTTTATGAGATGAACCGATGAAGGGAGATATAAATCCACTCCCATTCAATCTGAATAAACATTCTTCACTTCTAAACCAGCTCACGTATGGACTAAGACAGATGTATAGATAAAGATTTGATCTCAGATAGTATATACAGTGTTTAAAAAGGCTAAGTTTTTCTGACAGCAGGATAAAAAATTGCTAAGGAAAGAGAGAATGGTGCACATAAGGAATTTTGTTTAAAATGTGCCTTATTTTG
>NW_015511470.1:3581-5481 GCF_001515645.1 Sinocyclocheilus grahami | reverse complement strand
TTTTTTTCAGGTAAATGGGTTTTCTTACGTTTAAGTACATTTTCTACTCTATAAATAGCCTACTGTTTTATTTATCACGCAGCAGGTCGCTTCATGAGAGCAGTCTATTGAAGATCACATGACTAGCTGAACACCTATTTATAACCCCACTGTTACTGGACACTTTTGCTGAACAATCATTACAGAATTAATGAATAATTTCTAACCGTAAAATAGAATGTTTCTACAATATCTTGATATTCTATAATATTCTTAATATTTGTAACTGAAATCGGAGAGATTCAGTGACATTATATGAAGAGATGATTATAGAAATATAAAAAATGTTAGATAGAATATGCGGGTTAAAACAACCAAATACCTTTTTCACAGAGGCATTGTATGGTTTTTTGTTGTTGTTGTTTTTTTTAGATTAAAAAACAAACAAACTAAAACTGATATTAGTTTTGAATGTTTTCGTCTATTTTTATCGGAGAAACAGGATATGTACTTGTATGACTGGAAATAGCTACGTGGGGATGATAACAAGTGACTGACTTGCGTTAAAAGTACATTTGGTTGTTTGAGTTTAGGGTGGGTCAACCTGTTTGGTAATAATAATAGCAGGTTTGGAAAACCTTTGTGGAAATAATTGTTTCGTTTAGTTCTTCTAATGCTAAAAACATTCCACACTGAACCTGTAAATACCAGGAGATTGGAGGTTAGTTGCAGATTGGCTGCTCCTAGTCGAAGTCGAGAATCATTTAAAAGAAATGACCTTTTACCATGAGCCATTGAATTCACCCATGGTGAATGTTCCTCCATTGTATATTGCTGACATTGACATTCATATTGTAGTATTCCCAAAAGGATTCAGCTCTCTTCACTGTCACCAGCCTCCACCGCTGAGGTTTAAATTACATTTGCTTTCCTGAGCTCTACTCTTATATTACACTTAACACTTACTCATCAGAGAGAAACAGCGTGTCTGCTAAACTACAGCTATTTGTGCATGAATAGCATGATTTTGTTCTGTATTTGTTTGTCTTATGTGTCTGCTGCCCATCTCTGGTGTGATTTATGTAACGGTCAGCTGTTGAGTTTTACAAAACTGCGTAGTCTTTTTTCCGGAGCACAAGCCCAGAGTTTCGGCCTGGGACATATTTACTGAGATATCCAAATCTGTATGGGGGAGGGGAGCGTTACAGATGCAAAGTAAGGGGTTTTATTTTCTCCTTATGTCCACTTAGAATACCATCTGACAGCAGATCAGTGTCAAAAACCCTGTATGTAGGGAATTCCAGCCTGCATTCCTGTTGAACTTCATCCATATGGCTGTTTCACGCTTGCGTGTGGTTTTGAATCCTCAGTATCCACTGAAACATCTATTACTACAGTGTGGAAAGTCTCCTCTGGGGGTGGGGAGCCATCTTGTGTTGGTTAAAATCAAATCATGTGTGAAGATGCATCCAAGTGCATTTTCTAAATCAGTCAGGGATGGAAATATTTGCTTTTCATATCTAATAGCACAGATATTGTCTGATCTAATTTAGATCCATATACATCCCATCTCCACTTGACATAAATGTGTTTAGCCATCCTATCTGCCTCTGTTTCTGCTGTTTCCACAGCAACAGGGAAAAGCCATGCTTGGGATGCCCCCTAATGGCAGTGTGTCTTTTGTCAAAGGAAATTTTTATATATATATTTTTTTGCCTCAAGTACAAGTGATTAAGACAAATGTTATTTTTCTGTAATAAGTAGTCGTTATGATTGCATTTTGAGTTGTTGCATCTTTTTGTGGTTTTGATCCTGGATTATAGTTTCATTGAAAATCATGCCGTCCCTAGTGGCTATGTGATGCTACTATTTTTGGAAGCTTTTAAAATGGCAATTTTAGCTTTTTTATTTATATATATAT
>NW_015511470.1:0-1019 GCF_001515645.1 Sinocyclocheilus grahami | reverse complement strand
TTCACCGTTACAGGTGAGTGGCATACAAATAGCAGGTAGAAACCCATTTGTGAGCAGTTTGTACTTTTTAATGTCAGAGTTTTTGACATATCCTTATCCAAAAATCACAAATGACTAGAAACCAGATGTTTCATTATCCCGAGGACTTCATATTATGTTCTCTTGATTTCTTTCAGAGATGCCATAGCGGAAATCAGAGCTATTTGCATAGAAGAAATTGGCGTTTGGATGAAGTTATACAGTGATGCTTTTCTCAATGACAGTTACTTGAAGTATGTGGGATGGACGCTACATGACAGAGTAAGTGTGTATATTTCTCTGTGTGTGTGATAGTTATCAGTAACATAATCTAGTATATACAATTATGTATTTTTTCATGTTAAATATTGTTGATCTAAAAAATTTAATTAAATTATATAATCCTTTACAGCAAGGTGAAGTTCGACTCAAATGTCTAAAGGCTCTTCAGACCCTCTACACCAACAGAGAGCTATACCCCAAACTTGAGCTCTTCACCAATCGATTTAAGGTGACATACATGCACAATTCTGAATACTCTATAACAGCTTTTATTATGTCTCTCCATACCTTTATTACAATTTTCAAAATGTGCCTGAGTGCTGTAGGCATCAGTTTGGAAGTGTTATGATGTCACTTCCTTTCTCTCAGGACCGTATTGTGTCCATGACTTTGGATAAAGAGTATGATGTGGCAGTAGAGGCCATACGACTTGTCACTTTGATTCTGCAGTAAGTATTTTTCACACAGCCTTTATTTTTTTGAGATTCTTTTTCAGACTCGGTGTCTGTTAAATATTCCATTTTATTTTATTATTTTTGTGTGTATATAAATATTTATATAAACACATACATTTACATACTTGTATAAAAAGTTTAATATAAATAATTTCTTTATTAGAGAGCATTATTAAACATTTCAAACTACAGTATGCTACGTTGTACTGTTGAGTACTATAAATGTAGTAGGTATTTATTGCAAAATAATATAGTAATATGATT
>NW_015511469.1:8030-10129 GCF_001515645.1 Sinocyclocheilus grahami | reverse complement strand
AATAATTTTGGTTTCATCCAGTTCTGCTTGCACTTTGGTCATAGCGTCAGCCTCCCGTGGATTCTGTAAAACAGGAAATACTAAAACTGTTACGGGTGATGGAATGTGTTGTGTTTACTAATCAAGTGCCCTTAAAACCCTTGTATAACAATGCTGATGTTCCACTACACGGCTTTTCTTGCAGTTTCTCTATTAGTGAGCATAACGTACCTGGTATCTGGCCAGATGGCTGTCCAGTGCTGTGTACTGAATGGTCGCCGGAGAACCAGAAGGCCAGTCTATACTGTTGACCTGTCTGGAGAACTCATCCAGCACCTACAGACAACCACAAAACCATTAGAGAGAAAATGGTCATACCTAACCATTAAAAAAAAAAAAAAAACTTATTTTAAATTATATTTATTATTTAAATTGGCATTTAAATTGTATTCATTTAAATTTACAGTTACATTTCATTTAAATGTACACATAATTCATTTAAAAAAAATAATGTTTGGAAATTTGTATAACAGTCTTCATACTAATAACACCTAAGACAGTAAAGTTTGATGTTGGCTTGAGAAAATCAAGCCAGAAATTTTGAAGTAGTTTAATAAGATTGAAGTTTAATACTTTTAAGTATTTTTAAGACTGAACTAGTTTTAAAAACTTGAAATTTGATAGATTTAAATATTTGTAATATATTGAAGTATTTTAAAAGGTTTGAAGGTTTTAAGTATTTTTAAGATTGAAGTAGTTTTAAAAGCCCTGGTTTTAAAGCCATGCAATCTCTCAGATGGACGGAACGGACGGATGGATGGATGGATGATAGATGGACGTATGGATTATAGATGGATGGATGATGGATGGATGAACTGATTGATAGATGGACGGATGGATGATGGATGGATGAACGGATTGATAGATGGATGGATGGATGGCCGGACGGATGGACGGACAGATGGATGGATAGTTGGTGGATGGATAGTTGGTGGATGGATAGATAGATAGATAGATGGTCAACATAACGCACCTTATCAAGTAAAGTGAAGCAGACTCTGGAGGGATATTCACTGTCCGCGATCACAACACCACCGAGATTGTCATTCCGCACGTACACGTGACACAAGTACTCTAACGGGGAAAAAACACACAATGAATCCAATGCTTTTATGAGCAGCCACTACAAACTCTTGTGAAAAAAAGTGTGTGTATTTGTAGTGAATGTGCACTTCAAATCTTAAAAGTTTATTTTACAAAAACTATACTTGCAGACAAAATAATATTATTCAAATAAAAAGCCACATAATTGTACATAAAGAGAGTACACTTTCATGACTATGATCTTGTAGCGTCAAATTAAATGTTTTACTTTAAAGTACATTTTAAGTCATGTTTAAGCTGTTTTAATAATCTTTTGTCATGCTATAAATAAGTACACTTATTTTAAGGTGTTGACTAACCTACTAAAGCACACATACTTGATTATAATTTTTCCTGCTAAAATTGCAACTTCATCATTAAAATTGTGCAAAATGACATTAAAAATTACAAATATATTAAAATACATGACATACAAGTTTTAACAGAAATGACATTAACGTAAATGCTTTTTAGTTCATTTAGCAGTCAGGGTTATTCAAGTTCAAACTAAAATGAAAACCATTAAAAAACATTTTCGTTACTTAAAATTCACTGAAATTAAATTAAATATTAAAAACGTATTATTTCAGCTAGATGCCAAGACAACATTTAATTGAATGAAATCTACTAAAAAATTTAATAAATAAAATAATAAAATAAAATTTAATAAAATAAAATCATACAAATTTCTAAAAACATTAAAATTAAAATGGAAATTATAAAAAAAAACTTATTAAAAAATAAAAAATTAATTAATTAATTAAAATAACACTGTCACAGTACACTTCTAACCATATTTCAAAAACAAAGGAATTAATTGTGAAATTTCATATAAAAATTAACTTAAGTACTATTTTTAAAGGTTAAGTGCTGAATTACTTTTTCACAAGGTGATGCATTTCTGAATAACTCTAATAAGCTGATTTTGTGGCTCTCAGTAGCTCGATAGGGTTCACCGCGGGGGCGGGGGCGTTCCC
>NW_015511469.1:5444-6410 GCF_001515645.1 Sinocyclocheilus grahami | reverse complement strand
TGCCGATTAATCGGCAAAACCGATACATCGGTCAACCTCTAATTTTTATAACTATTAAAAAATCTAAACGACGGAGGGGGTCGGTGCCGCGGTTGTGGCTTAACACCGGTATCACCGTCAGCACCGTCTATCGCGGCAAGCCTATAGCTCGGCTGATCAGTTTGGTGCTTTAATTACATAGTAAACCTAATAACTAGCCCTTCATCCTGAACAAGCTATAATTAAACTCAACAGCTACAATCAGGCCAGTGGCAAACATTTAATAAGACCTCATCTTGATAATGTTGTCACTGACCTTGCTCTTTGATAGACGCACGGCTTCCTAATGCTGAACGCTCAACAATCAGCGCGCTGGTGAACGTCATAAACTCCTGCACACTGCAAAGCACAAACAGTTTACAGTCCGCTGCAATGAGAGCAGTTTTGTTGGCATTCTAAAACAGATTAGTAGCTTAATGAAAGCATATAACGACGAGAGCATTCTAGATATTGTACCTGGATCTCTGGAAGAAACTGAATGACGACAGATCATACGCCGCCTTCAGCAGGTTGGCCTTCGTTGAGCCTTTATACAAGACGCTGAGACTGTAGAGTTTCATGGCGTTTCTGAACAGGATCTGCAATGACACAACGACATTATTCATTTTATTGAATAATCATAGTTTCTATTATTAATAATTAATGAGAATAAAATAAATAATATAATGGTCGTCTCAAGACTGTTTAGTTGATTTTATCCAGAGCAACCTACACTGTACTTATTTATTGCTATTTTATTTGATAAAAAATATAACTAAATAATAATAAAATGAACTAATACTGTTTTTATTGATTGATTATAACAATTATCAAGTGATTTTATCCTGAGTGATGTACACTGCACTTATTATAGAATCAACCTGGGTGGATTATTATTATTTAAATAACTAAATCATAAAATAATATGAAATACAACACTAAGGTTGA
>NW_015511469.1:4491-4858 GCF_001515645.1 Sinocyclocheilus grahami | reverse complement strand
CAGAACCATCGTTCTTAAGCTTAATCTTTCATAAACGGGTTCAATAATGTGAAATGTGAAATGTGACACTGTTTATAAAGATAATGAATTGTCATTCTTACCTGCTGTGCGTAAAACAGCCAAGACTGAAGCTAATCGGCTAACAGCTAATCTAAACAGATCAGACTTTTATTTAACGTTATTTGTCTAAACTGACAACGGTGTCTCTGGAGTGCTATTATACGATATGGTTTGTATTAGGGATTATAATATCACTGGCATCCAGGATAGTCCACGTTTGCTGAAGGTATTTAAGTTAATCAGCTCACAACTATCCGAGGATTTTTTTTTTTCAGAAACTTGCAAGCGGGCAGAAAACGGCATTTCA
>NW_015511469.1:0-779 GCF_001515645.1 Sinocyclocheilus grahami | reverse complement strand
GACTTTTTATCTTATAATTATGAATTAATGTCATTAGTATGTCATAATTTTGACACTGTCTCATAATTATGACTTAGTATGTAATTTCAATTTATCTTAGAATTATGACTTTGACATAATTTATACTTTTTAACTCATATTTTTGACATTTAATTTCAAAATTATGACTTAGCATGTCATTTAAATTTATCTCATAATTATGACTTAGTATGTCATAATGTATACTTTTTCATCATAATTATGATTTTTCCCCCCTCAATTTTTATCTCATAATTCCCCCTTGATCTTACTATGACTTATCTCATAATTTGGCTTTTAATCTCATAATTACGAATTAATTCCATTTCCATTTATCAGAATTCTGACTTGGTATGTCATAATTAAGACTATTTATCTCATGTTTATGACTTACTATGTCATTTAACTTTATCTCAAAATAATGACTGTCATATCTCATATGACTTACTTTATCTCAGAATTATGTCTTAGTATGTCATAATTTAGAACTTTAATCATAATTATGACTTTATCTCACAATTTTCTCTCATTATGACTTAGTATGTCATAATTTTGACACTGTCTCATAAATATGATTTAGCATGTCATTTCATTTTATCTTAGAATTATGACTTTGTCACTCATATTTTTGACTTTTTAATCTCACAATTATGATTTAGTATGTCATTTAAATTTATCTCATAGTTATGATTTAGTATTCCAATTTAGACTTTTTATCTCATAATTAGGATTAATATAATGTAAATGTGTTTCATAGCATT
>NW_015511468.1:9666-10130 GCF_001515645.1 Sinocyclocheilus grahami | reverse complement strand
GTAAATAAAGTCATTCACGCGACTCCAGGACCAGAGTCACTGCAAACCATGTCCCCAAATACAGAGTGGCGGGTATGAAAGCATGCACTTAAGTGATTTCTGGGGCCTTTACAGTTCTGTCCTCGCTCTACGCTCACACATATCAGTGGAGAGCAGAGATAAGAGCAGAAGAAAGCCGAAGAGACGCAGACGCTCAGAGTCGCCGAGTAGCGGAGGTCGAATAAAAGACGTTTTTATCACCACAAACATTAATTTGATTAGCCAGAAATGTGACTTCCGAGAGGACAAAAGCCTGTGGACTGGAGGAGAAATGTGTTAGAATAAGAACTAGCATGTAATGCTGAGTTCACACTGCACGATTTTAGCTCAATTTTTCACTTGCCGACAGGTTTTGCGAAATCGCAGACAAGTGCAAAATGAGAGGCAAATCGGTGCTCGTTCACGCGAGTGACAATCACGCAGTG
>NW_015511468.1:7427-9495 GCF_001515645.1 Sinocyclocheilus grahami | reverse complement strand
GCGGATCAGTGTTGCCAAATCCGCGATTGCCGCCGGTTGTTTTTTTAAGTCAGCAGGTTGACGCGACCCCAATAACGTGATATTTAGGCCCTGGAATGTTGATTGTACCAAAGAAATTTGTATTTTACCCCCCCCGAGCGTGATTTTTACTGGGGGACCCCTTGAAAGCAGTTGGGCTATTTTCAGGCAAGTTTTGAGTAGTAATTGGGCGGGTTTTGTAGCGAAAACCTGGCAACCCTGTACCAGACAGAGCTGTCGGCGATTCTTCCTATTGTAAAGTCATGCAGTGTGTAACCTCCTGTCGTCGTTCCATCGTGCAGTGTGAACACAGCAACTACCGAATGCTACCCCAGATAGTCGTTCAGTGTGAAACCAACAGTGATGCGACGTCTTTGAAAATCGTGCAGTGTGAACTCGGCATTAGCTGTATAATTCAGTCGCTCATGTACGACAAAAAAGGTTGTTTGTGATTTTTGTTACCATAATGACATTGAGTGAAACGATTGAGAAAGTGTATTTCAAAGACGTTTCGATTTGATGTTTACCATAAAAAAATCTTGCAAACAAATTAAATGTTTGAAATCATTAAATGCTTTAGCTTTTAGCCATTGGCCGATTGTGTCGTTTCTAGGAAGTGTGTTGCTTAAAGTACGGATGTAACTTTTTCTATTCTCATTATTCTCATTCATATTCTCATTTATTTAAATTAGTCAAGCAGAAAAACTATTTTGCCACTCGTGAAGTAGATGACAGGCATCAGAGACACAATGACGCAAAAGAGGAACACAAACGACAATGTATGCTGAGACCCAGGCTTAAAACTTCAAAACTCAAAGTTTAGAAACACCCCATCCACACAACCGATGCAAACAGAACAGTTTTTATTAAATAAAAAAAAATTTAAAAAAATTAATTAAAAACACCTTATGAACCTCCAATGCAGAGTACTAAAATTATAAACTTATTTTTAAAAATAAATAAATAAAACAATTTTAATAAACTCCCTACACAGAAGAAGTTAAATAAAATAAATACTTAAAGTGCCCCTATTATGCCATTTCCAATATTGCCTTTCATGCAGTGTGTAATGTAGCTGTATGTGAATGTAAACAATCTGCAAAGTTGTAGAGCTGAAAGTGCACGATAAATAAAGTTATTGTCTCCCAAAATAAAGAATCGACTCTGAACAGCTGAAACGAGTCATTAGTCATTCGAATCCCACTTCCGTGACGGCTACACGTCACGGGGTAACACATTTGCATTAGGGGTGGCACGATACCACTTTTCAGAACCGATACCGATCCGATACCAAAAGTTCTGCGTATCGGACAATACCGATACCGATCCGATACCAGCACAGTTTTTTCGGACTGGCCAGAGGTGTCGTTTCCCGACATTTTTTGTTACCTAATTGAGCAGAGACAGCTTAGGCTACTACAAGCCTATACGAGACGGCTTGTGAAAGTAAACATTTGTCGTTTTGTTTTGCTTAATTTTAATAAAGTGGTAAAGACTGTCATATTTCTTATTGATATATCAAAAAGTTTTTTTAACATTGATAAAACAGGCAACATTAAGGTCCACTGAAGTGCCTTGAAATGCTGCCTAATTTTCACAAATACATGCCGTAAAATAAAGATAACATGAAAATATGTATATAAAATACCAAAAACATGGTTATTGGTTACTATAGTTAAACCATGGTAAAAACAACATGTTTTGCTACACTAACCATAGTTTAACCATGGTATTTGTAGTAAAACTGTGGTAATAGGCAACAATTGGTAATAAAAACGTGAAAAAAAACATGGTTAGCCTACTATACTTTTACTATAGTAATACCATTGCTAATTTCCGTAAGGGATTGTGTATAATAATATGAAATAAATGTTTTAATAGATTATGACATCACAAAATATCAGGAAGTGAGATTTATTTGATTGCGATGCGAAGGAGGGTTACTGTAAGCCCCATCAGACCTGGGTTGCGGCGCAGGGGTACGGGATTAACGACAGCTCATTGTAGTGTATCAGTCATATACATCGTCAGATCAGGTTTTTTAACTTAT
>NW_015511468.1:4343-5103 GCF_001515645.1 Sinocyclocheilus grahami | reverse complement strand
AAAAAAAAAAAACTCCAAATCAACCCAAATTCAATATTTAGCAAAATTTGTAATAAAATCATGCATGTAAATGCATTTGAGGTCCAACTGCTGATGAAATTGCACATAAGATGCTGGATCCATAATTGGCAATGACTTCAACAAAAACTACAACAAGAGTTCAGGGGATGTAGGGAAGCAAAAAGCACTATTTGCCAGGCTTCCCTATTCTGCGGGACAAAGCCGAGCCCCGTATTGTTCATTTCTTCAAAAGGCGACTCCATGAGCTTAATAACTGCCTCTAGTGTCCGTCTCAAAAGCCAATTAGCCAGCGTTTCTCTTGTCGGGTGACACGCAGCTTTTAAGCGGCCATTTGTTTCTGATCAGTTTTGATATTTCTGTTCCATCACAGCGCCATCCCTCTGCACCGCCATGGCAACGAGCTGCTATGGCAACCACGTCCGGGCCCTAATTAGTAGACTGGTGTCTGTTCAGAGCAGAGCCGCTCCAGCGATCCACAAGAGTAAAGCTCCCAGCACTTTTAACTGCAGGTAAGACATGCAGTACAGCGCTAATGTGGAGCGCTCACAGTGGATTTGAGCTCGAAAGCTGCAGAGCTGAACTGCCATACTGTAGATTTTTAGCAAGTTTGCTCTCGGATGAGTTAGCTAGCTTCTCTGTTCTGCACTTTTTTTGACATAACAGTGGAAAAGACAGAAAATTGGAATCAGGAAACAGCTGAATTTGAACTTTAAATATACAAAAAACAAAACAAAAAAAA
>NW_015511468.1:2036-3296 GCF_001515645.1 Sinocyclocheilus grahami | reverse complement strand
CAGCAGTGACTGTCAGCAGCACTCGTGTGCTTCTGGATGAGTGAGTGCTGTTTCCTGCGACTGAAGTCAGAAATCTCTTGGGGTCACGCCACTGGATCGAGGCCTGCAGGGGGCCGATCCATTAACAGCACTGTGAGCCAGAACCGCCACACCGTACACAACACAAGCAGCGGCCTGTAGCCGAGAGAAATGTGAGAACACGAACACGGATGAGAGCGTAAACGCTGATTACTGTCGTACAATGCTCTTCTGGACACATTCGGCAGAATCATACAACCATGAGATATAATCAAACATGGGCGGCTTAACTCTTCTGTTGAGTAAAAAAAAAAACTGGGTATAACTCAAACAGACCCACATTTGTTTATATGTAATTTCACAAAATCTATGAAAAACAAGATTTGTGTAAAAAAAAAAAAAAACTATAGTAGCTTGTCAGAGATAAAAAATAATCTATACAATAAATAATCTAAAAAATATTCACTAAAAATAATAAAGATAAATGAAAACCAAAAGTTACCATAAGAGCTTTACATGCAAATGCTAATAATAATAATCTCAATTTTCTAAAATATTTAATTTACATTAAAATAGCTCTTTTAAAGTGTAAAAACTGGGTAAAAAAATAAACAAAAAAGAAAATCTGTAACGTATAACATATTTGAATGTGTTCACACACAAAATGAATATACAAATAATAAAAATATAAAATTTGTAACGTCTACCATTGTTGAATGTGTTCACACACAATTAATAAATACAAACACAATAACAATTGTTTTCACTCAAATTGTTTTTTTTTATTTAAATAGCTTGAAATCGTAAAAAAGTTAAAAAGAAATAAATGCTTAAATAAAATGCATAAATAATTGAATTACAAATATTTGTTCTACTTTTCAGTTCTTCACCAGTCTAGTAACTGGGATAAAAAAAATCCAAAATACTAACAACCAAAAACTCTAAATAAAGGAAGTGCACTTTCCTTCAGAAGTCAAGTCTCAATTGAGCAAACTTCGAGTCTTACATTTCACAAGTGCATATGTATTTCATATTTTAGTGATTGACAAGCTACAATAAAGGTTTCCTTTTTCTTTTTTTTTTTAAACGCCTCTTTTCAGAGTGCTGATTTTTTTTGGCAAACTGCATGGAAACCAAAAGTTCATTTTGACCCAAATTCAAAAGTTTGTACAGCCTTTCCAAAACGCATGTGTTGAAACTGTGCATGCACATTCATTACCCTAAATGAGAAACACTCACAAA
>NW_015511468.1:0-1409 GCF_001515645.1 Sinocyclocheilus grahami | reverse complement strand
TTTTTTACACAGATTTCACGGTCACATACTCGCCAGTCTTGAACACTAGACAGAGGGAATTGACTAATACCATTTAGATGGCCACCCCATTCCTGCTCAAGTTCTTTTATTTAGTCCCCATAGATCTGTACACACTTGAATAAAGCTACATTAGCCCTAGTCAGAGGTCATGACCACTATTACAGATACAAGCCGGCCAACATTACTTTCTGATAACAGCTTTGGTTTGGTCGTGCCATGGCCTCCCATGTACGCTCCAAGAAAATGGTGTAAAAATATTTAGAGTAAAAACCACCTTTAGAAAGTCAGATCTCTTTAAACCAATAGATGTCTATAATCTTGTTTAAAATCGACATTTGCAAGATCATCAAGACGTTGTTAAACTCATCTTCCTTGAAGCACTTGAGGCACTACGAACAACAAATGTCAAGTGATTTCCAGACTTCAGAGATCAGCTGATGTGTCACTGTCTAGTCACGGAGTCATGTCTGACCCAATCGCTTTTGAAAATCCTGTTCTGATTAACGGATCACGCTGGGATAACATCCTCTCAATTAGAAATCAAACGCCTCTGACCACCAGCACAGGACGCGAGCGTCTCAGAGGAGACCTGAAGTTTCCTGACAGGTTTTGGGTGGCAAGGATTATTACTGTTTATCATGCAAGGGATGTTCTCCGTCGCTCTCTCCCAACTTCCCCTCTCTCTCTCTCGCTCTCTCTTCCCAAAGCAATGATGATAAGTTCCTGGCACACGCATCAGCTTCCTTATTTCAAGCACACACTTCCTGTCTCTGAAAAGCCGGGCGAGCACTTCTGATCTTCTCCAAAGCGTTCATAATTGATTCTTTAAGGAATAAGCTGTTCAAGATCATTTCGTATTCCCAAAACCCCTTCGTTTTCATTGAAAAACCAAGAGTTTTGAGGGCCAGCAGCCACCGAAGTCATTATTTATGGCTTTAAACAGATTCCTTAAATTGAATTTGTCTTTGAATCGCCCGGTTTTTGGCGTAATTAAATGTCAGGGAGCTGTAAAGCACACGGGAGGGATCTGGCAACATTTAAAAGGCAAGCGTAGACCTGGTTTATCTCCTTCCCACTGGGGAAAACCATCTCGGAAAAATCAGTCCGGACCATATGGATCATATCAAGGCCCGATACAGGTGGCATCTGGCGATGGCAGATGTACGCTTTGTTTTGTCTGTTGGAGTGCCAGAAACATGCGAACCATCAGCCTACGAACCAAATGCTGGCATCGCCTACCACAAGCGTGACGGGCGGCCTGAAGAAAAGACACCGCAGGTGTACCACATTTAGGGTTGGGTATCATTTGAATTTTATCGATTCCGATTCCGCTTATCGATTCAGATTCTTATCGATTCCTAGTTTCGATTCCAATAAGATAAAAAATC
>NW_015511467.1:9172-10131 GCF_001515645.1 Sinocyclocheilus grahami | reverse complement strand
TATATATATATATATATATATATATATATACTAGAGTGGACATATATCCTCCAAACAGGAGGTATCAAAAACGAAGAATGTCTAGTCTTCATTGTTTGGGATTGACAGTCTCCTGTGTTAATTCCACCATATCAACGCTAACTAGACAAATCGTTCCTCTCCTCTTCCGCCCAGGTCTTATCATGATCGGGGTTATCATTGCATCCAGGAAAGTTGGCATCAACCCAGACAATGTGGCCACCCCCATTGCAGCCAGCCTCGGTGACCTGATCACCCTGGCGCTGTTGGCTGGCATCAGTACTGGCCTGTATAAGGAGCTTGGTGAGTGAACACCTCAGTTATTTGGCTGAGCTCTTTGGGAACATTGCCGTAATCAGATATCTACTGTCAGTGCATTTTGTGATCCAAGTGCAAGCAGATATATGAGCAGGCACACTAAAGTTTGTAGATTTGCATACATTTTAGCGGATAACTTATGAACTGAATGGCCTAGAAACTTAATTATTTTTCCTCTGTTTCTGAGTCGAGTTCAGTGGAGGAATAGGAAACTATCTTGGCAGCTCCTGAAATGAAACATTTGCACGTCTTAACTGAAGATATCAAAAGTCAGTTTCTTCTTTAATTAGCCACATTTTGGCACTGTCTGTATCATAAAACTTCTGTAGAGTAACTGCCACAGTCCAGGAGAAATTGACATCTCAACCTTTGCTTGGTGATTTAAAAAGAAGATTAATTTAAGAAGAAAGTGCAAGTGTAATAGAATAAGTCCAAGAATAAGCATAAGTATGTATACGTATGTTTATATGCACACATTATATGTACATTATATTTATATTTACACTACCATTGAAAGGTTTGGGGTCTGATTTTGTTTTTTTACTAAATTAATACTTTAATTCATTAAAGATGCATTACTTTGATCAGAAGTGACAGTAAAGACATTTAAATTACAAAATTTC
>NW_015511467.1:3502-6446 GCF_001515645.1 Sinocyclocheilus grahami | reverse complement strand
CATCTATTTTTATACGCATTTTGAGGTATCGCATAAAAAACCCTAGATGGAAACACCAAGATTCACATAAATTCTAAAAATGTGCATAAAAACATGTGTTATGCGTAACTTATGCGTAAACTACAATAGAAACACCTTTACCGAATAAATTCCTTGAATTCAAAAATTATTGTATACAGTGCCTTCTCCTACTGCAGCAAATTTCATTTTCCTTTTCTTTAATCAGGAAGTGACGATTTTGTTCTCTTCAACTCACTGGATGGAAATGGTGCTTTATTCGCGATAGTTTTATGCGATATTCCAATCTTGCACATAAGTTTAATTCGAAACTTTGGATGGAAGCATAGCTAATGACTTCAGTCATGCTCCTGTAACAGTGCTTACACTGACTCGCCCTACATTTACTCCCTCATCAGGTGTCAACACACGTTCTGCCAGAGTGCTCTTCCTCCTGGTGGCCCCTGGTCATCTGGTCTTCCTCTACACTATTAACTCTATGCAGGGTGGACACACCACTCTCACCTCTGTCTTCATTGCATTTTATCTGGCCGCAGCTCTGCTTCAGGTATACCTGAGCTTCTGTTTCTCATTACAAGGAAATGCTTCAAATGTTTTATAGTGTTTCTGACCTACAAGTTTGAGTGAAATGTGTGGAGAAAAAAAAGTCTGGGTCATGTTTCAAAAAGAAAATAATTAAGAAATTATACTTTGCATGAGGAACATATTTTAAGATCTTTAAGACTTTTTTTGCATTGTGACATTAAATTCTCATTACTATCATGAAAAAATTGAATTCACTTTACAAATACATCACCGTTCAAAAGTTTAAGGTCAGTACGATTTTAAAATGATATCCTTTTATTCAGCAAGGACAGTCAACTCACCTAAATTCTGCTTTTGAACTTTCTAATCACCAAAAAACAGTTTCCATAAAATAAATAAGCAGCACACCTGTTTTCAACATTGATGATAATCAGAAATGTTTCCTGAGCAGCAAATCATCATATTAGAATGATGATGAGGAGTGATGATGCTGAAAATCACAAGAATCAATTCAAAATATTTTATTATAGAAAACAGTTGCTTTAAATTTAATAATATTTCACAATCTTAAGTTTTACTGCATTTTTTGGTCAAATAAATGCAAAAACATTAAATAAATAATTACTAACCCCAAAATTTGAAATGGTGTATATCAGACACAAAACAAATTTATTTATTAATTAAAATATGTTCAAAAATATGCATATATTTAATAATCGATCAGTCCATTATTTTCCGTCTGTTGACACATTCTCTTGTCTTTCCGTCTAGGTTGTGATCCTGTTGTACCTTGCAGACTGGATGGTAAACTGGATGTGGCATCGAGGGATGGATCCTGACAACTTCTCCATTCCCTACTTGACCGCCCTGGGAGACCTGCTGGGGACGGGCTTCCTGGCTCTGTGTTTCCACATCCTGTGGCTAATTGGAGATAGGGACACAGATGTGGGTGATTGATCCACACTGCTTCCTTTGACTCTGTCCAAGCAACACAAACGTCTTTATTTATAATGCCACATAGAGAAATAATATCTATATTGTTATGGCTACAATGGCTACCATGATTATATTGATGACAATTTTGCTTTAGTATTGATATGTAATTTCCTTGTTGTTTAGCTACTGGGAGAACAACAATCCTCATTATTTTTCAATGGGGATGTTCGGCCCGATTTTACGGCCAGTCGCGTTGGCTGCATGTAAAGATGACATCGACCTAAACTTGAAATATTTCACAAGAGGCAAACGAACATAGAATGCTAAATCACCAAGTGCTACAAAATAGTGATTTGATGGTGGCACTCACAGCCTTTGCCAAATACAAACAAAAAATAAACATATTTGGACCATCACAGAGTGACCTAAATAACATTTCAGGCTAGAGATTGAAAGAATCACTTAAGTCTTAATAGCAGAGACTGAATCTCAAAGGGGACCTTTTGACGATAAAACATGCCGCATGTAAAACGCATAGAAAACAGCCCTATTTAACACGCAATGCTCCGTTTTCAGGATCTAAATTTGCTTTAGTAGCTCTGCTTATGGTTACAGAGAGAGATAGTAACCTAAAGTGCTTTATTGTTTCATAGAAATCCCTGAAATACTCAAGTTCTGCAATGAAAAGGGTTCATGGGTTGTTTACGCTCAACACCTAAAGGATCAAATATCAGACTTTGCGTCATTTGCGTAGGTTCATTTCCGTTACATACACAACTGTTTAACCCAGTCAAAGGCCCGTAAGATTGTTTTAAGCTTCTCAGGCCATTATTGTGAAGTCCACATCCGATAATCTCCAAAATCTCATCTGTGGACTCAAAATACTGGGACAGTTCATGAATTTGTAGTGATGGTTAACAAAGTGGTTATTTTAAAAGGGCTGTGAGTTAGAAAATGGCAGTCTGGACCCTTTTTATCAAACCAGAAATCATATTTGACAATGTACTTTTAAAGGCTTTCCAAATACAAATGAATATTCTATTATATAGAGTATATATACAGTTGACTCTTTGCTAAGCTCCGCCTCCCTGAATGAACTGGAGTTTCTATGATTTTTGGTTAAATGGGCTCACAAAGTGTTCAAAATTAACTGGAAATTATTCTCATGTGAGTTGAAAGGAAGTATACATTGCAAAGCACTTTATCTGCCTTTAAAGAAATTAAATTACCCAGTAACATGATTAAAAAAATGCAGAGCCTGCAAACTCGAGGCAAAAACGCTTATCACAGTCAATTAAAAAGAGAAAAGGCCCGTTTCATTGCTCAGTTACCTTATGGGTAGGCTATATTTTTCCATAATAAAAGGCAGTCTAAATCTACACTATAAAATGATTTTTTCGAAGCTGTGAAATAAAGCAAAGATTACTGGAGTACGTTTTACAAGAAAATACTATTTCAGTCTTTC
>NW_015511467.1:0-569 GCF_001515645.1 Sinocyclocheilus grahami | reverse complement strand
TATATTTAAGAAAATTTTTATATTTGTATATTAAATATATTTATAAATAATATAAATTATATAAATCTATACATGTAAATATTTTCTAAATATATACTGCATGTGTGTGTATTTATATATACATAACAAATATACATAGTACACATATTATCTAAACAAAAACTTTTATTTTGGATGTGATTAATCACGATTAATCTTTTGACCGCACTAATATACACACATATATATATATATATATATATATCATTATTTTTTGAAGGAAGTCTGCTATGCTCACAAAGGCTATAGAATGTAATTTATTCCTGTGATGCAAAGCTGAATTTTCAGCATCATTACTCCAGGCTTCAGTGTCACATGATCCTTCAGAAATCATTCTAATATGCTTATTTGCTGCTCAAGTAATATTATCGGTGTTGAAAATGTGCTACTTTTTTTCAGACTTCTCAGGATAATAAATGTCTGATAAGTGAAAGTTTGATGTAATTGCCGATGACCTTGCATTTGGAGGATACTATGTTACTCCAATGTTGCTGTACTATCAGACTTTATTCTGGAGACAGTGTTCCACT
>NW_015511466.1:8772-10134 GCF_001515645.1 Sinocyclocheilus grahami | reverse complement strand
GTCCGAGAGGTACACGTCCTGTATCTCGCTTCACCTCTGCTCTCGTTTCCTTCCTTCGCTTTCTCTCAGTAACTCAATTCCGATTGAGCACGTTAGTGGTTGAAAAGTAATGGTGTGGTTTCTCGTCGAGGATGGACCACACAGGGGCTCTTTGCTGCGCACAGAGTGCTTAAATTGACAAAAATCGTCTCCAGTGTAATGAAATCTAACACTTGAATCAAACGCCATCATCGAAGGAATTGATTGTGACCTTTTAAATGCTTGCCAGCATTGACCGGCCTATAGACTGAGCATAGTAAAGCCATTCACTGTCGGCTTGGATAGATTTGCTCCTCACCGCACGCCATTCATATGATGCAATCTAGGGGAAATGGGGGGCAACCAGTCGAGTGAATTTTGCTTTATTAACAGGGAAGTGTTCACATGCTCTCCATATTAACACTGGATGGAACAGTTGTTGGTGTCTGACTCAGTCAATGATAATTACAGCACATCTGATGCCAACGAAGCAACATATTCAATACACCACCACCTGAAGGCTAGTCCATTTCTGAATAAATGAATAGGCCAAGAACAGTAGTCAATAATGGCTACTGGAAGAAATCTGAATGGAACCACAGCACGAGATGAACTCTGAGCCAGTGTTAATGTCATGCTTTCCAGAGCTAACCTGAAGCATATACACAAATCATTGAAGTTGATTAGAGGGCAATTACACTCTGGAATTCAACATCTATTATAGTTAATAAGATCCAACCCAAAGTTGAATCCCTATTGTTTCCTTTCTGACTGTCACTTTATTGTATTGAATGTGCACTTGCAGTGTACTTCAAATATTAAAAGTACATTTTAAAAAATTATATTATATTAAAATAATTAATTATAATATAATAATTATATTATATAATAATATAATAATAATGAAATAAAAGGCCACTTAAGTGTACTTAAAGTGTAAAGTAAACTTTAACACTTAAGTTCACTTTTAAAAAGTGAACTTTGTAATTTGACTACAAATGTAAAATTATAATTTCTAAATGCAATTTAAATTACTGTTTTAATACATTTTTAATATAATTTGTCATGCTTTAAAAAGGTACACTTATTTTAATGGGTTGACTATCATAATAAAACATGTGTAAAGAATTTAAAAAAGTTTTTTGTTATTTAAAATTACATTTAAAGTTGATGTATTTTAAACGTGCTAATCAAATGTGTAAATTATGACATACAACATACATACTTCAATAGAAATTATAGCAGTACACTTTAACCATAGCAGACATTAGAATTATGAAACTACATATAAATACGTACTTAAAGGGATAGTTTTCCCAAAAATGAAAATTCTGTCATCATTTA
>NW_015511466.1:0-1044 GCF_001515645.1 Sinocyclocheilus grahami | reverse complement strand
CTATCTATCTATCTATCTATCTATCTATCTATCTATCATGTATAATATATATAATTTCAAAATGTACAAAGAAATTGCCAAAAAATATGTTTAAAATAAATTTGTTTCAAAACATATTTTTTAAAAGCAAACATATATTTACATACATTACTAACATATTTTTAAAAAGTTTTTAAAATATTGTTTTGCCACATATATATAAATAATTATACATTATGAAATCCTTTTAAATCTAGTTTTGATCTAGGCTATTCCATCCCCATTTGAATTTAGCCTATATGTTTTTTTTTTAATTTAGTTTTTTGGTTTTCTCGAACTTTTCCTGCTTTCTTTCACCACAGCTGCAGTGCCCTACTTCAGGATCATGCGATTATTTGATTGAGCTTGCGACTTGAGTTTTTGACACTTCAGCAATGGAAAATGGCATTTAGGATGACTCAGAGACATTAATTCACATGTTATGGTTACAAACCCACTGCTGTGCATGATGGAAACAATCTAGCCAAACACAACAGTCAGCAGTCTCCTGTGAACCATAGAACAAAACCGTTTCAATTCAATCATTTATTAGCTCAGTTGCCATAAGACCACAGGGTTACTAATTTCTGGATAGACGAGAATAAACACCGCAAAAGCTCCAGGGAAGTTTGTTGTTCTGCACAAGAGAGACAGATGAGTAATCGCAGGATTTGCATCTGTATTTGTGAGGATTCTTGGAAAAGGAAAACTGGATCAACAGAGCCAATGCATACTTTTAAAACTATGAGGGGAACTGCAGTACTACGTTTGCCATATTGATTTATCTCAGAAGTCTGGTCTTTGTTTTAGTCTGTGTAAATTTTGAAAGTTTTTCTCCAGTTTCAGAACTGATTATAAGATGGATTGATGATTTGGCAGAAGTGGGATAGACCAGGACTCTCATGGAGGAGGACACAAGATTAAATAGAACAGAACAGAAATGACGAGTCCTATGAACACTATGAACTCTGGAGAATGAGAGGAAGGAGGGCAGAAAGATCTGGTGATGCTGGAGAACAGGCAACT
>NW_015511465.1:9230-10151 GCF_001515645.1 Sinocyclocheilus grahami | reverse complement strand
AAAAAAAAAAATCACAATTAAGTAAAAAAAAGAAAAAAATATCACTATCTAAACCATCTTTAGTATTGGAATTTTTTTAATCTTTTATAATATTCTGAATTGTAATTCTAAACATTTATTACATAACTTAGAGTCTTTCTTTGTCAGTTGATTAATAGTTTACCATACCTTTTCACTATCACCTTTAGAATAATTTAAAATATTAATAAAAACAAGTGCTTTGTTTCTTAAACTGTTAAAAACAAGTCGATCTTGTAGAAAGCTAGATTGTATAGCTTTAAAAAAAAAAAGAAGCAGTGTCACTCTTTTTCATAATGTAATTTGTTTACACAAATAATTGCGGTTCTTCAGTAGTGGGTTCCACCAGCAAGCCAAGTAACCTGTTCATTAATCCATGGTAAATTATTATTACCGTATTCCAACTAATTTTGAGTGGATTTATTCCTTAAGTTTTTTTTTTATCTCCTATATCCAAATTTTATGTGCAGTTTTCTAGATTCTCAGTAGATAATGGTTAAAGATAATAACCATTGGGGGGAAGCCAGTAATCACAGACTGTGATTGGTCCATTCTGAGCAGCGCTGAGAAAAGTTACAAAATTAAGGTATAGGCAGTTCAGTAGTGGTTTGCACCTATTGATCTGGACAATATTTTAACGTCAGCATTGACACTGAAAAAAGGTAGTCATTGAAAACACAGTATACAGTAATGAGTTACGGTGTCTTTAATGATAATCACATAGTAAGCAATAGGGACACTGTTTTGGACGGTCACATTTTTTATTATCACCTCAAGAGGGCGCATTACAGCTAAGAAACCCGAATCCTCTACTGAGCCGCACTCAGGACGTTGTCTTACTGGAGACATTTGTAGGCTTGGAAATATAATCGTTTAAATCCGTTAAATACCAAGGACTGGTGC
>NW_015511465.1:8125-9220 GCF_001515645.1 Sinocyclocheilus grahami | reverse complement strand
AACGTTACACTGACATTAAAATTTGATTTTTAAAATAGTTGTTGTAAATTAGACTTCTGCAATAGATTTGAGTGAATTGTCTATTTTGAATAGTTCACCGTTCAATATAAAAGACGTGTCTGTCTCTTTAAGGGAAATTACACGAGAACTCACACGTCACTTACGTGCTCGGCACCGCGACTGAAAACTCGTATGTGATTGGTCCAGGCGTGTTCCGCTTGACGTGCGCAGTCCAGGCGAGTCACCTTGCTGTACACAGTAGCAGCCGTATATCAGCGGAGCGGCAGAAGCGAAGGTGTCCTCCAGAAACCCAAACCAGCACTGCAGCCATGGCAGCCGCAGCGGACACGGCCAAACCCAGGCCCAAAACCTCGCCCAAATCTATTAAGTTTCTCTTCGGTGGCTTGGCTGGGTACGTATGCGCCCATGTATGCAGCGGCGCTCTCTGCTGCATGGGCTTCACCTGAATGACCAATTTGATAGGCGGTTATTGATAAGAGCCATTAGTTATCCGCTAGGCGAGCTATCGATAAGAGGACCAGCAAAAAGCGTTTATGTAGTGTTATGAATTTTCTGTACTCTTTCTGTCAGTTCTGTTGTGAATGAATTTGCAGGCCCAGAGGAAGCCTGGTAACCCCGTGACAATCTGAACTTCAGTTTAAATGTCACGGTGCATGGGTTTGATCTGCTGCCACTGAGGAATTCCTGTTAGAATTTATTCCTAAAGTCTGTAGGTCTGGAGATGGGGTTTTTTTTTGCTACTTTTCAAATGGCTATAATATTCAGATTTTTTTTAAACTCCTGTCTTAGAACGTTTCATATGTCATTATATCCTTAAACTAATAATACAAATATAAAACTGACGTAATCTGAACAAAGTGTGCATAAACCATTTCAATATTTATTATGAGTCAAGTTTGAATGTTTGTTTTTTTCCCCCGAATAACTGCTGTTCTTCAGTAGTGGGTTCCACCAGCAACAATTTGGGCACTTGTAAAGTTACAAAAAGCTCCAAGGAAACAACAGTGACAGGTTCAGTGAAGAGCAAGCTTGATATGACATGATGTTTAATAATAATAATTGATTATTAAAAAA
>NW_015511465.1:791-4526 GCF_001515645.1 Sinocyclocheilus grahami | reverse complement strand
TGGGCCCAGTATGAATTATTGATTATACATTGTGCCAAAATGAATAGTTATTGTTAACTAAAAGTAAAACTATATGTTGATTGCAATCGATCTAAAATAAAAAAAATTGTTTAAAGTACTAAATGACTAATTAAAGCTAAATAGAAATATAAAAAACTAATACAAATGACAAAATTACATAAACTAAAATTTATGATTTAGCTTTTAGTTTTATATTTTCAATTTAACCAAAAAACTATATAATGGTATTTAAATAATACCAAAATAACACTTAATAATATTTAATTGTGTTTTTGCTATTAAACTAATAAAATATCCCTTCCTCCATTATATTTCTTGTCCAGGTTGCCTGCAGATCAAAGGAGGGGTTACACAAATGTCTTCAATGCCCTCGTCAGAATTACTAGGGAGGAGGGAGTGTCCACACTCTGGAG
Organism: Sinocyclocheilus grahami; assembly: GCF_001515645.1. Lineage (NCBI taxonomy): Eukaryota > Metazoa > Chordata > Actinopteri > Cypriniformes > Cyprinidae > Sinocyclocheilus > Sinocyclocheilus grahami. Next base: position 4,092 of record NW_015511465.1, on the reverse strand, counting down.
GGTAAGCGTGTGTGTGTGTTAGCTTAAATTAGAACATTGTTTTTGTGTAAACATGTTATGTGTGTTACTGTTACTATCGTTACAATTCTGTGTGTGTGTTGTGTGGTGTGTGTGGGTTTTCCTGTATGTTTGCTTTACTTTTCTGAAACTTTATATATGGGTTTTTTGCAGGTCTTAAAGGGGTCTTAATCAGCCCTTGCACAAATGAAGGCCTTAAAAGGCCTTAAATCAGAGCTGAAAGTCTTAAAGTAATAAAGTCATGGCATTAAATATTGCATTCACTTTAAAAAATGAACGTTTCCTTCAATCTTTTTGTCTTAAAATATTTAAATCAAGATACATTTACTTGAGATGCAAATATTTTTCAGAAAACAAGACTTCATATCTTGTCATTTTGATTTTCAAGTGAATTTTTAGACATTTGAACTGCAAGACAAGGCAATAAAAGTAAGCAGTTTTTGCAGTGTGATCAGAAGATACTTTGGAGCAAAGGTATTCAAGCTTTTGTTTTTGTGAAATGAATTAAAAAGTAATGAAGATTTGAAGGAAGTTGTATTTTCATACTTTTAAGGCTAGCTAATATAACTGATTCTGTGTGCTTCCTAGTCATGTACACATTTACATTGAGAAAACACATTGTGTTCCCTTCAGATTTTCACATACATTTTCTTCACTTTGTCTTAATTCTTTAATTTACCTTCATAAAACCTGCAGAAACCCTGTGTACATGTAATGATATGTGTATTGTTTTCTTTTTCATGTAGGGTTGCGTACCCACCATGGCTAGAGCAGTTGTTGTGAACGCAGCCCAACTTGCTTCATATTCCCAGTCCAAACAAGCACTGTTGGACTCTGGTATGAGCCTTCTTTTATCTTATCAGTCACAAACTTGTGTACTGTCAGCCCTTCTAGAAAATCTAGCTAATATCAGATTTAGATGGTAGCTAACTTTTATTTATTTACCCTATTAGGTGTATCATTCTATGTGTGTTCTTCTGAATGAGGGAGTTGTATAACAAAGATCAAACTGAAATGTGCTGCAGTGAACTTCATCATCTCTCTTGCTCTGTGTTTTGTGCAGGATATTTCAGAGATGATATCCTGTGTCATTTCTGTGCCAGTATGATCAGTGGACTTGTCACCACTGCTGCTTCCATGCCAGTAGACATTGTTAAGACCAGGTACAATCACTTCCTAATTCCTGTGATTTAATACTAGACTATTATGAAATAGGGTGGTATGACAATATTATGATGATGATGATATAAAGTGGCTATCGTTCGAGGTTTTGCTATTTCGTTTATGTTGCTATTTATTTGCTATGTGGTTTACAGAATTGTATACAGTATATAAGGACCTAGCTTGATGCCAGGTGTATCAGTATTGCGGAAACATATCTAAACATTCCCTAAATTCATTAATATTGCTGAATTGTGCCCAGAAATTGTGCATCAGTGTGCTTTGGGTACCAAAAATATCAAAATCTAACATCTGTGAAATAATGAGCACAGGTCAATGCAGGTAACTGACCATGCATGTTTTGTTCAGTTGTCTTCTGGTTAGGGTTGTACATTTTGGGACTGATTATTAAGCTACAGTAACTGATCTAAAGGAACATGATTATTCATATTGTATCTTATCTTATGTATTCATGCTAGTTGACAAATACGTTTTTATTTTTATTTTTTTATGACTAATACTGCTGCTCATATGTAGAGAGAAAGGTGGCTGATATCACAGAATACACAGTCTGTATATATGAAATGATAGTGAAAGAGGGTGACCAAAAACAGACCAAAATGTATATCACAGTAAAGGCCCGTTCTCATTAAGAACAACTGGATGCAATCTAAAAGATAAGATTGCACACAACAAATGATTCACCCATTAAATAGCACCTGACTTAAAAGAGAAGACTCAAAACATTAGAAGTCTTCCTGCTGATTCTGTTTGTTTCCTGTCGAAATTGTGTTTAATATTTAATGCTGACTTATATCTCCTCCTTTTCAAAAGAATCCAGAACATGAGAATGATTGATGGGAAGCCAGAGTACAAAAATGGTTTGGTAAGTTTTCAACTCATTGTCAATATTCAGCACTCAATCTCTCGCTATGTTTCCGTGTTGCACTGTCTGTTTTAAGCAACTGATCTCAGACTGCTGGAGTTGTGATCTTTCAGTCACACTGATGCAGGGAGAACGTCAGAAATGGATCAAGTTTCAGTAAAACCTCTTGTCTTGGAGGAAACCCAGAGAAACAGTAAACAATTGATTTGTGCTTGGTTGCAGGTATTAGTGCACCAACAGTAACGTGATCAGCAGGCCAGTGTTATGGTTGTGTTGTGCAATAGTCAGTCCCACCATCATTTCAAAGGGCTTTTTTTTTTTTTCCAGATTTTGTGGCAATGGTGACACAAACATAGAAATCCTCATAAATCTGTTTTGCTGAAAAATTGTGTTAGACGCAATAGCTCGCACATTGTCACTAAATCAGTATGTAATCAGTGACACCGATCAGAGTTATGTTATAGTTAAAGGGATAGTTCACCCAAAAATGAAAATTCTTTTAAATTATAATTACTCACCCTCATGTCGTTCCAAACCCATATGACCTTCGTTCATCTTTAGAACACAAATTAAGATATTTTTTATGAAATCTGAGAGCTTTCTGACCCTGCATAGACAGCAATGAAACAGAAATGTTCCCAGGCCCAGAAATGTAGTAAGGAGATCGGTAAAACAGTCCATGTGACATCAATGGCTCAACCGTGATTTTCTTTGCGCACAAAAAGTATTCTCATAGCTTCGTAAAATTGCGGTTGAACCACTGATGTTGCATGGATTGTTTTACCTGGACTGTTACTTGAAATAAAATAAATGTTAACTGAAATAAAATCTTATTTCAGCTAGTTTCTAAGGCAACATTTCTCTTTCATTTAGTTTAACTTGACACTAAATAACTAAAACTGAAATAAAAATTAAGAAGAACTATGTAGACTTATTTAAAAGCAACAAAAACGAATAAAAGTGGCATAAAACACAACAAAAATACTAAAACGTAAAAATTAACATGAAAGCACAAAATATAAAAATAAAATCTAATTCAGAATATTAACGAAGACCATATAGTATATCCTGTCAGATCTTATCGCCACTGAAATAACCGATTATATACTGTACATTTTAAATGTTACAATTTTTTGCAATTATATCAAGTTGTTGTTGTTGCAATAGTGTTTTGCTTCTTTTAGTTTATATTCAAAGTGATTGCATTCACTAGAAATATTTAAAAAGTGCATATCC
>NW_015511465.1:0-781 GCF_001515645.1 Sinocyclocheilus grahami | reverse complement strand
TCAAAGTGATTGCATTCACTAGAAATATTTAAAAAGTGCATATCCGGTAAAATAACGTACTATCTATTAAGTTTAATATACTGTTGAAACCTAGCATTGAGACAAGCAAATATTAGTCCCAGTATAGTTATATTCAGTATTATATAGTAGCTTTAATAGTATCAATAAAACCTCTAGAAATGTTCATTGTGCTTAACATGTAAATATAAACAAGGCTTTGGACCTCATCTCTTTCATGACTTTTGGAAGCAAAGAGTTTGAAAGACAATAGACAAGTGTAGGTCATGCATGAATTATTTGAAAATATAACTTGGAAGTATTAAATATTGCCACCTCTGTATCTCAAATGGGCCTTGTGTCAGAACTTTACTTTTGTATATAGCCGGGTGTCCCACTGCTTTGTATGGTCGGTCCATCCCTGCTCACTTTACAGTGCAATTCACTGCAGTGCAGCAGCATGACACTTGGTAGAGACCACCCTTTCTGTTCTTTTCCCATGTCTTTGACACATCCACCCTCCCTCTCATTCTTTTTCACTCTCTCTTTCTCTTTGTGTAGGATGTATTGGTGACGGTCATAAGGAAGGAAGGATTCTTCAGTCTGTGGAAGGGTTTTACTCCTTATTACGCTCGTCTCGGGCCACACACAGTTCTCACCTTCATCTTCCTGGAGCAGATGAACAAATTCTACAAGATCTATTTCCTTGACTCCTAGATTTGCCCTGAAGGTCATCGGTGGACAGCACAGGCCATATTTCCACATTGTGTTTCTCTCCCACATC
>NW_015511464.1:9095-10137 GCF_001515645.1 Sinocyclocheilus grahami | reverse complement strand
TTGTCTTGACAATTGTCATTTGTAAAAAGTCACAAAAGACAATCTGGCTATACAACTAAAGACAGTACGAGATGAAAAATTGTCACTGAGCAGCACAGAGGCATTTCAAAAGCAAATATCCACCCACTGTAGAGCAGTACAGATTCAATTATATTATACTTTTTGTGCCACAATTTGTGTATATTTATATTTTCTACAGTAGGTCATCTAAATAAGCAAACACACACATTTACTATATATATATATATATAGAGAGAGAGAGAGAGAGAGAGAGAGAGAGAGAAATTTTCAAGACCCAATGTAACAACTACACCCTTAAAATTCCCTTTAATCTGTATTCAAACACACGGTGACAGAATGTCTCAGCTCTTTGTCAACATATGACATCTGATACTAAAGACGGAACAGGGACAGACATATATTGACAGGAGGAGGTCTGTGTGTGCAGTTCAACCACTGAATATGCTAAATGGTATGACAGCAGCATTGAGAGTAACACTGGTTTCTGCTGAGGAGAGGATGAGAATGTAGGTCTTAAAGAGTCATAACCATACCTGCTTGCCGTACAGGCAAATCCAACTGATCAGTCATGGTCACCTGCAGTAGTGTAGACACAAAGTTCACCTGGGTATGGCCCTGAGGAGCAGAAAACAAATCACAAATGTAAGAAACGCACAACGTAGCATTTGACTGAATCCAGATCATTTAAAGTACAGTTTGGGTTCTTTATAGGGTGGCCATATGTGCCGTTCATACGGGACACGTCCCGGCCAGGATTTTTATATTATTAAGTAGTTTGACCAATGACATGCAGGTATTGTATATAATCGACCAATCGTGGTGCGTGAGTGTAACAAAGTTCATAAGTCGGGAAGAAGGAGGCGGGAACCGGCGAACACTCAAAGAAACTTTAATAATATAATAAACACAAAATAGCGCGACAGCCCCTCGCGGACGACTGCCGCGCACAAACAAAACCAAAACACAAAATAAAATCCAGGCCTGGTCCTCTCTCGTCTTTCCCTGTCATCACTCCTCCTTT
>NW_015511464.1:7796-8224 GCF_001515645.1 Sinocyclocheilus grahami | reverse complement strand
ATATATATATATATATATATATATATATATATATATATATATATATATATATATATATATATATATATATATATGAGAGTAAGTGCATAAAATTTCACAAAAGTGGACAAAAACAAAAGGCTTGCATAAAGGCCGATATGCTGGTATTGTCTTACTCATGCTGCTCAGGTAACAACTACCGTATATACAAAATACCGCTAAATGAGACTCGCTGGTTTCACACTACTCCTAAAACTCCTAGATACCACACAATTAGGGTTGTGATGGTGAGGAAATTTTCCCACCAGTTAATCGGCGTGTGACAACACCGGTAATACTGGTATGACCGTGGGGGCGGGGTGTTCCCTCTTTTCCTTTGCTATTAAATAGCTTGTAAAAGTGGTGTACGCATTTTACTTTCACTTTGAAATAGCGCCAATTTGGCGTAA
>NW_015511464.1:0-3329 GCF_001515645.1 Sinocyclocheilus grahami | reverse complement strand
GATTACGTAACTCAAGTTACTTGTAATGCGTTACCCCCAACACTGTAAATCAGTGGTGCATTATGACAGAAAAAGTTCTTAAATTTAATTAGCATGTTTGTTGGTGGGCATTACTTGTAGGTTATTTACATATTTTTGAAGTGACTTTTCACTCCAATAGAAAAAATACACTGCTTTTGGAATTTGTTTAAACATCTTAATAGCCTACATCTTACATTTGTATAGTCATCTGATTTTTCAGTGGACTGCTATTATATTTATCAGTTAATGACTGCTTCTCGAACCCCTCTATGTTTGTAGAACTTACTATAAGAAAAATCCAGACAATAAAACTGGGTGGTTTTGCATTTTAGCCTGTGGCCCATTATTGACTTTTTGGAACCAGAAATTACTCTTGGAACTGTGAAATGCTAATTTATGAGGCATGCATTTTGTACACTTCAACTGAGCCTTTGTGGCTAAACGTCTGTCATGTGCTATTGGCTGTGAGTTTATGTGACAGAGAATTTTGTAAAGTTGCTGTGTTTCTAGACAGCATGGGTCCTCCAAAGCTTTCCGTGTCATGTTTCTTTTCGGTTCTGTACCTGTATGGTTCAAAAGTAAGCTGTGAACTCATTTTTGGGGAATTTTTCTTTGCTTTGTGTATGAATTTCTTTGCTGTGTGTTGGGATATGGTTCGCATTGTGTACGATGCTCACACACTTGGATTTTTTAGTTTCATACTATAATTCGGTCAGGTGGAGGATTAAATGGTTTGATATTTTGAGCACATTTTAGAACACATACTGTTTTCATTTGTCGTGTGTAATGAGGTACAAGTATTTTGTGTGTGTGTGTATGTTCAGAAAGACTTAAAAGTATTTTAGTGCATGACAGTCATTTATTGTATGGTGCCCAGTTTTTTCTCTCTAACCATTTTCAAAGTCCAAAAAAGCACCCTCATTTCCAAGATGTCCATGTGTAGGGTGCTGCGGGCACAGCTCCGGAGTCGCATAATTGGCATGCCAATAAACAAAACAAAAAAACATTTCAAACTCCAAAAATTCCATGCAAGGTATAGGCTGTTGAAAAAAACAGCATATGCTGGTTAGGTATGTTTTGACGCTGGGATGCTGGTTTAAGCTCGTCCAGTTTAAACCAGCAAAGGACCAGCATAAACCAGCAAAGGACCAGCCTAAACCAGCATCCCAGCGTCAAAACATACCTAACCAGCATATGCTGGTTTTTTCAACAGGGCACCTGTCATGCCCCCTATTCTACAGAAGCTAAATTGCTAAAGCTTTGAGCAGGTTGGTCCTGGGATGTTAAGTTTATCCAGCTTCCAAGAAGCCCAAGATTTCCCAAATGATACAGCACTACCTGCAAAAAAATCACTTTGGCAGATGAACCCAATAAGTACAATCCAATGTTACATCCTATCAATGTTATGAAATGACTCATGTAAAAATGTTGTAAATTTTATAAATTTTCCAAAAAAGTCCATTTATACTAATCCTTTCTGGTGAAACCTCTGACTCAAAGCCTGTTCACTGCAAGAGCAATGAGTGCCAAGTGTAACAATAACTACTTTAGCTTCCACACCAACTGATGATAATGTAGGTTTCTGAATTGTGAATGTTGTTATCATTCATCATCTGGAGATCAAACAGGCAAGTGATTACAATGATATTGTTCATCTGAGTAGTTATTGTTATAGTTGTGGTGTGGACTTCCATATTCTCATATAAAGCTTCTTAAATCTTTAGTTATAGTTATCGTCCTTGGTGTGATCGGCCCTTTAGTCAGTGTTCATGACAATAAGAACGAGTCAAATGGACTTCATGGAAGAGTAGCAATGCAAAACCCACAGCGCATATTGATTTATGGGGGCATTTACTTTTGAGTGTGTCTATTTAAATAGGCAAATAAAGACTATTTTCACTAACTCCGCCCATCATTTATCAGATAATTTACCTAATGTAAAGTAGCTCAGATAATTATGGATGCTTCTTAACCCCCTCTACAATGTGTCATCAACTTAGATGATAAACTCAGACAAGGAAACCTCCAAGGCTTGTCTCGAAGTTAGCTGTCAACTCGTGTTTGACACGTTCCATATTTTAGTTGTGAACTTGTTTTTAGGGAATTTTTCTTTACTGTTAAAACTGATTTGTCAATCATCCTTTCACAGTTAACATTCTCATGTACATTCCACATTTGAATTAATTTAGAAACACTACTATTAGTGTAGCCCACTACTGGTACACTGCATTCCAGTGTACCAGTCTGACTCATGTTATGAACTGAATCATGTAAAATTGTTGTAAATTTGATCAGTTTTCCAAGAAGTCATTATACCAACCCTTTTTCTAAGTGGGACGTGGCATGACAATGTTTGGCAACCTCTGGCTTAAGGCCTGTTCCTGCCAAGAACGATAAGTATTAAGATAACTACAATGATTACTGCGTTTGCATCCACATCAACGGCTTAAAAACATTCTGTTTATTCCAAGCATGCGCTGCAGTTCTGTCATCTGCTGCCTAAAATACTCAAGTGCTTTGAGGTTGGGTGGATTCTGATTGGCTGTCAGCATTTTTATCGTTCATTAGCTAAAAACAACTTTGTAAAAGTTCCTCTGTGTTGTTATTGTAATAGCTGTGATGTGTATTTCCCTATATGCAAGACAAAAACCACTGCAAGCCTCAAAGAATAGTTTGTCTCATCATCTGATCGGGATGATTATTTGGGATAATATTTTATGGACAGATGAGTCAGCTCATCATTTGACGCTTGAATTAAGAATGTTCAAACATGTAACAAGTATGCCACGATTCCTCAACAGAGATAACCAAGGCCCATATCTGTTTTAGTTAATGCTAAGTGTTGTTCAGTCAGATAACAGGTTTATGGGGACATTTACTTTTGGCAGTGTCTATTTACTCAGGCTATTTGAAAATAAAGCTATTTTCACTAACTCCACCCACCATTGCTCAGATAATTTATTTAGTACCAAATTGCTCAGAAATATTTATTTTAGTACAAATAGCAAGTACAAATTAGATGATACACTTTATATCACTATTTTGAACATTAAGTGTAAACAAAATGCTATTTATTCCTACAATGTTTTACACTCGTAAAGAGTATAGCTACTTTTTGGGTGATACGATTATTGTAAGTTATCATCACTAAAATAAACATTAAAATAATACATTGGGTCAAAAGCTCATTTTGTATAATAGTTTGCGTTTGCAACCATATATTTTACCAAATTAAACTTTTCTATTTTTATTTTTATTTTTTTGAGAAAATTCATTAGCCTATATTATATTATATTATATTATATTAT
>NW_015511463.1:26676-27676 GCF_001515645.1 Sinocyclocheilus grahami | reverse complement strand
CATTAAACTCCTGAACGACTCGAGCGGCGTACCACGACACGGCTACCATAACACACAGACCTGAGAGAGAGAACAGGCAGAACATGTGAACATGAATTAGATAAATCAGTCATAGTGTGTGTGGTAATACTGACCTGACAGCATGAACATGACTCCGGCTGTGAGGCTGATCTTGCCCTTCGACTCCTCAGACGTGCTGCCCAGTTTAGTGCACTTGAGTCCCATCGCAGCCATGATGACAGCCAGCAGACCCAGAATGAGAGCGATTATCATCAGAGCTCGACAGGCCTGGATATATCCTACAAAACACATCACATCAGAAACACATACGAGCTTCAGTATATCTTTACAAATGACTAAGGGTGCATGCATCTACCACGGCAGTATCAATTATGGCAGTACTAAAGTATGATATTTGAACATTTCCATGAGAGAAATACCATAGTATTCTCTCAGAAAAAAGGTAAAAACTGTTACTTGCATGGTACCCTTTCAAAATGTACCATTACAAATATGTACCATTTAGAGCTAAATGTACCTTTTAGCTTTTTGTACCTTTTGTTTCTGAGTGTGTAAATATCAAAGTACCATACTATTAAGTCCAGGTCATATTTCACCACCAAAAGCAAAAGCAAAAATATCATTTATAATTAATTCATCAATTAATTCTATTTTGCATGAAAAAAAAAAAAAAGCCTGTTCTTGAGACCATTATGATTATTCTGAAATTGCTTTTTTTCATTTAAATAAATTATATTAAATATTTAAATGTCATTATAGTGTTTGTTGTACCACCTTTCAATTATTCTGACTTAAGTAATAATAAAAAAAAAATTTCATTGTAAATTTCTTGAAATTTATGTCAAAACAGACCTTTTTTTTATTATGCAAAATACAAGTTCTTACATTTTATCTTGAATTTTGAAATACACTACCTTTCAAAAAGTTTGGGGTCAGAAATTAATATTTTTATTCAGCAAGGATGCATTAAATTGATCAA
>NW_015511463.1:24470-25161 GCF_001515645.1 Sinocyclocheilus grahami | reverse complement strand
CCGTAACGTTTTAGTTTACTTTAGTTTTGGCTAACTGTACTCCTGATTATAGTATTCATATTTTGAATGATCTTTTATTTTTATATTTTCAATTTTCATTTTCATTTTAGTTTAAGTTTTAGTAAATTTGTTAAATATTTTTTATCATATTTCAGTTGTATTACTTTAGTACGTGTCTTGAACTTAAACTTATGCATTTCAGTTATGACACCATTTTTATTTTTCATGTTTTTTTTTAATTTTATTTCAACTTTGATTTAATTGCTGAAAATGGTTTTCGTTTTAGCTAACGCATATGCACATTTTTTCCTTCAAGTAATTAATTTAATTTAAATCCACTTCCTGTAATTTAAATTTGAGCTCAGTTTGTTGTAGATTGTGTCCAATTCAAATTTAACCCATAAATGGAAAATAATTCAGTTCTTAAATTCTCCCCAAGAGTTAAACTGCAGTCATTTGAAACACATCTGCCTGTATTCTAGAGTAAAGGTGTGTGTGAGTGTTTTATGACTAGTATAAGCTCGTTTCGTCACAGGATTGAGCTCAGAGATCCAGTAAAACCGTGATGATACTGTATCACTGAAACCAACATGCAGTATGATGTAACGCGAGCGAAGGTGCATGTCTCACCTGGAAGGCCCAGAACGGTCTTGAATCTCTGGCAGTGAATGGCTCCGAGCGAGTTAGACGC
>NW_015511463.1:24082-24460 GCF_001515645.1 Sinocyclocheilus grahami | reverse complement strand
GTGTGTGTGTGTGTGTGGCAAACTAAATAAACAGTGACATCTGATTCTAAATGAACTAGATTTTGTCTTTGCCTGAACACATTTTATATAAATCATACACAGCAGCTGAAACAAGGGTCATTTTAACTAGAACTTTGAATGACGGCAAAAGACAAAGTTTTGTCTGAAAGTTTAAGGAGTCTTGAAACCAACAGATCAGTTTGTACTTTACATGTAAGCATTATTTTTGTATTATTTATATACGATTATAGTCAGTGTTATTTTAGTATCATTGATATATCATCATAGCTTTTGTTAAAATTTAGAATTTTGTTACAGTTTTAGTCATTTTTATTATTTTTTTTGGAAAATATGTCTATATATTTTTTATTATTTTTT
>NW_015511463.1:21698-22422 GCF_001515645.1 Sinocyclocheilus grahami | reverse complement strand
TAATGGTTTTAATATTATTTTAGTTTACTTTACTACTTAACTACAATTAGAACACAGAAGATACACTGATGTAAAGATTAAAAACATATTATGGCATTTATTAACAAATGAAGTTAACATGAACTGCTTCGCCATAATTCAGTTTGACTTCAGTTTAAACCTGAAGTACATTCATAACTTCTACTGATTCATTATATTGATGAAAATGAATATTATACGCACCTGTGTGGCTCCCAGTGGACTATGTGACCTAATAATGAGTTTCCTTAACGAGTTTTAAGTCTCCTCTGAAGCTGTGACTTGTGAACACGGGTTTCAGTCTATTTGAAAGACGGGTGAGTGTCACTGTGTTAATATTGGCTTTAGGTCAATAACCCTGAAAAATCAAACCCTCTTCAAAACAGAAAAAGGGGACAAAGAGACAGAGAGAGCTGGACAGATGGCCTTCTTTCCAGATGAGACTCATCTCTTGCTTCAGGGTCACCCGTGTGATTCACACACTTCACAGCACACAGATTACAGCATTATCAACCCGTGAACAAACACAGAGTCAGTGAAGTTTATTCCACTCAAGTACTTAAAAATGCAATTAGAAAGTATTTTACCATTCAAGTCTCTTCTGCTCACCAAGACTGTTTGTTTGATCAAAAATACAGTAAAAAAATTTAATATTATTACCATTTAAAATAACTGTTTTCTATGTGAATATCTGTTAAAATGTAAT
>NW_015511463.1:19541-20367 GCF_001515645.1 Sinocyclocheilus grahami | reverse complement strand
TGTTTACAGCTGGTATTAAGATCCATTAAGGGGTTAAACGAGACACATCACCATTCACACTTGCTGTTAAAATGCATCTCAAATATAGCCCATTTTGAGGCAAGGGTCCCAGATTGAGTTATTATATTTAGTCCTATTATGCTTTTCCACTTTTTAAATTTTAGTCAGTGTGTAGTGTGTATGTTTGGGCATTAAAAAGATCTAGAAAGTTACAAATCTCAAAGTCCACTCCAAAGGGAGATATTTTGTTTTTTATAAATCCCTTTTCAAGAACTACAACGAACGGCTCGTTTGGACTACATGGTTTTGTTTCCGGGCTTTGTGATATCACAAAGCTGCTCATTAGAATTTCATTACAAATAATTCCCGCCTACAGAAATGTGAATGGTTGGGGGGAGGGGAGGGGCGAGGTTGTGGTTAGAACGCTTGGTTGAGTGAGAGCATCAGACGAGACGATGAAGAAGAAGTGCTGCTGCAGAGTTAGTGCATCAGATAAAACCAAGAAGAAGAGCTGCTGTGCTGTAGCATCAAATCTTCGGCATGTCTAGAACAGTGGTTCTCAATTCCAGTCCTCACGTACCCCTGCTCTGCACATTTTGTATGTTTCTCTTATTGCTTCATACGTTTGTTATATTTGACTGTAAGTGCCCTGCGAAGTGGACATTACCGGATATTCCACCATGATTCCAGTTTGAAGGGAGTGTATATGTTCCATACATAGGGCATTTAACTGTGCAAGACGTGAATTTAAATTGTATTTATTTACAGAGGTATATTATGTCCCACTTCACGCTTCTCTAGTAAGTTTCGTTTGTGTGTGAAGACG
>NW_015511463.1:19120-19327 GCF_001515645.1 Sinocyclocheilus grahami | reverse complement strand
GGGGTACGTGAGGACTGGGATTGAGAACCGCTGGTCTAGAACAATTCTTACAAATATAACACGACGTAGCTGGGCGCCGCGGAGAGACGCCGAATGGCGCCGCCGGTGTGCCTACACTCATATAGAAAATAATGGATTCGAATTTTAACGACGTGGCGCGATGCTGCGCTTCTCGTCCGGTGTGCGGCCGCCTGAAACGCTGTTTTT
>NW_015511463.1:2206-2521 GCF_001515645.1 Sinocyclocheilus grahami | reverse complement strand
AATGGAACTATTAATATCATTAAAGAACATTTAAGCTTTTCAGAGTGAGAAATTCAGACGTGTTCTATACATGATTGATCAAACATTGGACTTCAAACTCTTGTGAAATCAAATCAAATCATGCGGTGATTAACTTATTAATTCATCTATCTAGTAACATGTATAGAAAGGCTATTAACATCTCACTCATAATGATGAATAAAGCCATTTAGGAACCAATGCCAATTTATAATATTTCGAATTCATTTTTATGTTTGCGTTCATTTTAATTTGTGTATGTTTTAGTAATGTTGTGATTTTGTCATTTAAAAAAAT
>NW_015511463.1:0-479 GCF_001515645.1 Sinocyclocheilus grahami | reverse complement strand
GCATTTCGAGCAAAGAGGGGGCGGAGCTACTTGGACTCAAATTTAAAATCGGGGGCGGAGCATAATGACATCCCAGCAGTACTACCGTTACTCACTGTGACTGAAACGGACCTCACTCTATGACTCTCTCACAGAACAATCAACACAATATGAGCTTCAAGTGCATGAATATCAGTGTCCATTTCTCAGTCTTGTGTTTTTCTTCATGTCACCTGCTCAGTGTCTACCCATGATGCAAGGCTCTATATCGAGCCGGTGCCACCAGCGCCCGGTCCTCTCGTTCTGAAGTCATGCCACAACTTCACCAGCGGCTCTCTGTTCTTCCAAATGAGCTCGTGACCGTAAATGATGTACCAGCTAGAGGAAGAAAGAGAGAGAGACACATACTGACACATTGAGCACAGAGAGAGAGAATGAACATGCTTGTGTTTGCATGTTTACAGCTGGTATTAAGATCCATTAAGGGGTTAAACGAGACA
>NW_015511462.1:8740-10144 GCF_001515645.1 Sinocyclocheilus grahami | reverse complement strand
AGCACTTCTCCAATGATGTTTTGACTGTGTCCTCGTATGTTTCATGCACACAATGTGGATGAGCTACAACAGGTAAACAGCAGAGTGGATGCACTTATTATGGTAGAGTAGCAGTAGGCCTATGTAAAATTAGTTTGGTTGAAATCTCGTGAGCCAACTGGTTTACTACGACTGAGAACATAACACTGAACAGCATACGGAGTTCAATTCCCCAAATTGAAATATCAAAACTTGATTTTTGGATTTGTTTTTTTGCTAAATGAAAGAAAAAAATGGTGTATTACTACTAGTAAACATTCATCTTCACTAATACTTATTAGATTAGTCATTTCTATGACCAGTAGTGTAAGAAGTTTGTTATTTGTAAGCAGTGAGTATTTAAATTGACTAGTCATATATCCTGTTCTCTTATCTGATTTGGTCAGACTTTTTCTATTTAATTTATACCATTGCTTGATGTAACTTGTTCTCTAGGTCATCTCCTTGAGGGGGGTTGTCCTTTTTTTTGCTTTTTTCCCGGTTGCTAAGTACAGCTTCCATGTGATCAGACATGACACTCTAGTCTACTCAAGTTCAATCACACCTCTAGAGGCAGGCGTGAGAGAAATCCTCGACACCACCCCGAGATCATGGTGTTTTCTCTTGTTACCTGAATGCAGCTCTCACGGGCTCACAGTTTAAATTTAAGAAAAACTGTTTATGTTTCCGTTATCATAACCTGGCACAATATTAGTGTATATTTACATACACCTTTAGCGATTGGATTATCATGTTAATGTCATGGATTAGGACATCTGGTAAAATATTATTGTACTACAGCTGCTTTTGTGGTTTTAGTCTGTTGTGTCATTTTACTAAATAGATTTATTTGTAGAGCTAGTTTGTATCAGCAAACTCTTCTTTAAAACAGATTCTCCCCATGTTTGCAGTTATATGCGGTTGGCAGGAGACCCACAGTGCAACAGTGCTCTTATTATCTGGGAATGGGAGGTATGGTCACGTAAAGCTGACCTTGGAGAAACTATCCTTCTCTTTAAGTAAAAAGCTACCCCACCTAGGGTCACCTTAGTCCCTCTGTTGTACCTCTTCTGTCTTCTAAGCAGTGAGCTATAAGTGGAAGAGCGTTTGTATGAAAAGCAGTCCTGCATTTTGTTGTAGTTGAATGGCATGCTACCTTCTGCTGTCAAGGTGGATCATGCGGTCTCGTGCTTTCCTCACTCGTCTGTAAAGGTTATGGCAATACTGATGTCACAATATTGGATGCTGGATCACAAGCCGTCATGAAGCTGATGATCTGCTTATACATGACCATTAGTGGTTCAACGGATCACAAATCTCATGGTTCGGATCAAATTATGTTTTTTGACCCACGGATCGGATAATTTTTCAGATCAGCAAGAAAAG
>NW_015511462.1:6889-7598 GCF_001515645.1 Sinocyclocheilus grahami | reverse complement strand
GCGTACAAAGCAGTAGGGTTTGAGTAACTATCTAGTTCTGAGATTTCTTGCTGCAGTATCAATCTACAACATTGCCTTAAAGTGTCAGTGCACCCAAAATTGAAAACTGCAGTCATTTACTCTTGTTGTTTCAAACTCGTTTGCATTTCGTCTGTGAGAAATAAAAGAAGATATTTTGAAGAAGGATTTGAACCCCATTGACTTTAATTGTGTTGACCAAGACAGTAATTAGAAAAATAGATGTTTGCTCTACGTCTGTACAGGTTTGGAACTACGTGAGGGCGAGCACATGAGAGATGTTTTGTTTTGAGGCGAGTTATAGCTTGAGTAATAATCTTGATTGTGTCCAATCACTACCTGTGTTATAAAATGAGAAGTCCTGGTTTCTGATTGGTAAATGCAGCGTTTCATCAGCAGTAAAGTAATATCTGCTGCGTGTCATACCTAATGACTATTTTAACAGTATAGCTAACCTCTACAATGGACTTTGCACAATTTAATGCCTTACAAAAACTACTTGGTTTTTTAACTTGTCTATGCAGATGATGTGCCAATAATTGCGCTGCAATTTTTGCTTTCCTTTTTGACTGTGATTGCGTTGAATTGGCACTAAAAATGATAAATAATATAGGCACACTTTATAATTTCATTATTTTGATTCAATGAGGAATAGGCAGACTGCCTGTGCAGAGACCCCCCCCCCCCAACA
>NW_015511462.1:0-2675 GCF_001515645.1 Sinocyclocheilus grahami | reverse complement strand
ATGTCATCTTGTCTCAACACTCTCATGAATCAACATCTGGCTGTGGGATTGGTGGGAGTTTAATGTGACACTTGTAGGTGGAGAGTGTAAAGTGCAGGATGATTGGGAGCTGCTTCCTCAGTGTGATGGCATTTTAAATTGCATTTCTTTCTTTGTTCCATTTAGTGTCTCTCAAGCATCTTATTGCACATCTTATAAAGAATTTTATTTTTTTTCGGTTTGGTCAGACTACAATAACAGATTATCTCAACAGATTTTCTTGGGCACGCAGATTTTACATTGAACGTCAAGTGGCGACCCAACTTGATACCAAAACTATGACTGAAAATGAAAATGTTCAATTTTGGTGTCTATTGCTTAAATTCGATCGTTTCATGCGCTCAGCAACCAATAACTTATAAAACACATTGTGGTCAGAACGAACCATGTTTTATGCGTTTTGGCAGATGCATTTATTTAATGTGACTTGCATTGCATTCAGTGTATACGTTTTTATCAGCTTGTGCGTTCCCTTGGAATTAAACTCATGACCTTGGTGTTGCTACCACCATGTAACATTCCTGTAGTTCAAACAGTTGAGCATGTAATTTCCTACTTTTGTTGAAAATGAATGACTTTGGTCGCTTTGATGCTGTCAGTTCTAACCAGATGAATTTTAACCAAAATATCAGTGTTTGATTGAATGCACAGCTTTTAACATAAAATGTTTTAAAACTTGAAATATTTTTCTGTCCTGACAATGGCCAAATGTGTATATATAAATTGCCTTAAATGATGGTATACATTCCTGTGCATCCTCTACATCTAATGTTCTGTCTGCAGTGACTTGAACCACAGTACACAGTATGTGCAGGGACTGGCCTTGTGCACCCTGGGCTGCATGGGCTCATCCGAAATGTGCCGTGACTTAGCTGGAGAAGTGGAGAAACTCCTCAAAACGTCAAACTCCTATCTGAGGAAAAAGGTATTTCACACTCCTTCACAGCTGAACGTGGACTTCATGTCCAGTTGCATGTCGAGCTCTGAATGTGTGAACGGTTTTGACATGAGCTCTTCGCCCTCAGGCAGCTCTGTGTGCAGTTCACGTCATCCGCAAAGTCCCGGAGCTGATGGAGATGTTCCTGCCAGCAACAAAAAACCTGCTCGGCGAGAAAAATCATGGTGAGAGCTGCTTTCTTTAACCTTTCCCGTAGATCTCATTTTATTGTCGTTAAAAATTAATTTAACAGATGCATCATTCCTACTAAGTCGTACATTTCCATCATGTATGTCTTAACAAATTGGGAAAAATTAATGCATGTTAAATTAAAAATTAAAGTTTTTAAAGATTGAAATCGCATTAGTTTGTTTTCTGTAATTGCAATATCACAATTAAGTGAACTTGGTGGTTTGATTTAAGGTGGATGCTGCCAACTTCTAAAATGGGAAAATGTCCTTTTTTTCTAATCTAATGTTCTAAGCATTACATGTTTTCTTGGTAATATTGTTTAAATTGATTATGAATTTGTTTAAATGTTAAAATGCGAAGTTGACGCTCCCATGTAAAATGTGAGTCCCCCGTTAAGCTTTAGCAAACATAAGCTTTTTTCATACATTAAGATTTAAGTCAGTCTTTCACATTCAGCAGAAACAGGAGAATATTGGTTTGTTGTTGATTTTCCTAATGTAAACAAACTTGCTCATGAGTTATATAATGAAATCTGATAAGGAAATCGATGTATTGTTCTGTGTTTTCTGCAGGAGTTCTCCACACGTCTGTTGTTCTGCTCACTGAAATGTGTGAGCGAAGTCCTGACATGCTCTCTCACTTCAGGAAGGTGCGTAGCAAGCGTTCATGTCTTGACCTTCTGCAGTCACCTCTAAAACTGTTTATGCACCACATCAGCAACTCTGAGACAAAAGCGCACTCTATCTGTTGCTGATAGCATTGACATGACTACTGAAATGAGACTGTAGTCCTTACTGAAATCTGGATGCTTGTCCTGGATTTAGCTGCAGGTGTGGTTATCTCACTGGGAGATGAATACGGGTTCTTCCTCTCGGTGTATCTGCTTCTACTTTTCCCACCCCCAGCCTGATCTACTGTGCCAGCACGCCCACCTCTCATGCTCATAACCGTAACATTATGTTAAGCTCTTCTCTGAAAGTGACTTTTTTTCCAATTCCCCCCTAACATCTACTTCATATTTTTTCTGTCATTTGTCTTTGTTACAATTCCTGCATTGTGTTAGAATGAGAAGGTAAGAGGACATTCTGGTTTCATAGCTGGTGCATGCTTAAAGAAAATAAACAAAAAAAAGCCTCATCATCATGGTCACTGTAGATATAGTCCAATTTTTGGTTTTGATGTACTGGTTTTTTTTTTTGTTTGTTTTTTTTGCAGTTGTTGTCATTTAAGTGTTTTCTTTTTTGTTTTTTGACATATACATTTTCACTTGTCCTGCGTTTACCTTTAGATTAATTTCTCTTTCATACGGTCACTATTGGGTTGTGGTTTTTCCAATATGTACATTATATTGGGGCATATGAAATGGAGACTTTTGCCAAATTAATAAGGATCATGTTAATGCACATAGAAAAAGTACCAAACAATTACAATAAAGACTGACATGACCTCCATGTCTTAAAGGGGTCATATGATGCTTTTTTTAAAGATCAGTATTTGGTGTAACAGA
>NW_015511461.1:8734-9899 GCF_001515645.1 Sinocyclocheilus grahami | reverse complement strand
GGTCAGCACAGGATTTCAGACAGGCTGGTGTAACACAATCTGAGCGTGGTTTAATGAGTTTGTTGCATTCTACAAGCATTTGCATACTATCCGCCCTAAATAATATTCAATACTATTTAGGGTGTACATTATGCAAATTGGGATGCAGGGAGCATCTGGATCTCGTTAGCCATGGTATCGTTAAATCAAATCAGTGGGATACCTGTGCTAGCTTCTTTTTACAAAGAAGTGCAATTCGCGGTTCAATGTTGGACTGTGCAAGCCTCAGGTCATCCTCCACCTTGAGCCGATTTCGGTACTTTGTTTTCAAAGTCGTCAATTTTTTTAAAACACGGATAAGACTCGCACAGATAAGTTGAGGCAAATGGAAGAAGTAATTTTACGGCGGCGTCAGATAACTGATGATATTCAGGCATCATGCTCAACCAAAATGATGGCAGAGAGGAAGAGCTGTAGAGGTGTCGCAATCTAGTGTCGCTCTTTAATTCGACTAACTGCTCCCCCATGTCAACTGGAAGGTCTTTTCCTGGGCAACTGAAGGGATCTCTGACCCAAGCAAATTAACTGAAATCCTCAGTGAAATAACGGCCGAATTGTTGTTTTAGTCCCTCAATATGTTGAGTGACTGTGTTAATCAAAGGAGAGATATTTATCCCTGTCTCTTGCACACAGTCGGCGAAGTTGGGAAACATGTCAATATTTTTATTAATTAGCCGATCACGACAAAGATCCAGTTTGCCAACGAATGCACTGACTTTGTCTGAAAGAAGCAAAATGTTGGCATCTCTCCCTTGCATCGATGTGTTCAGCGAATTCAACCTGTCGAAAACGTCTACAAGGTACGACAACCGCGCTAACCACAGGGGGTCATCCCATCCATGTACCGCGCAAGGCCGGCCTTCCTATTAACAAGAAATGTCTTCACCTCTGAACGCAATTCGTAGAGGCGATGTAAAACCCGACCTCTGGAGAGCCAGCGAACCTCAGTGTGAAAAAGGAGCTGCTCGTGTTCGGCTCCCATTTCCATATAAAGCAAGGAAAACAAGCATGCATTTAATGGCCATGCTTTAATGAAATTGACAATTTGCACTGCCTGCTTTAAAACGGCCTCAAGAGACTCAGGCATTTGTTTTGATGCGAGAGATTCACAATGAATCATATAGTG
>NW_015511461.1:1380-8243 GCF_001515645.1 Sinocyclocheilus grahami | reverse complement strand
GTTTTAGTCACATAACATTGGTTAATAGAAACGCCGTCATTTCGCAATACTTTTTTATCGACATTTATAAAATATTGCCAAAGTTTTGTGCAAATCTGTAATGGAAACGCGCCTAGTGTTATGCTGATAACTTTTGCCGTGTTACACATGCAACAGTGTGTCCCCTACTGTTTTTAACAGTGGTGCTGTTGTGTGCACGTCCACTAGCCTGTGTTTCCTTTCCCTGTCTTCTCTCTTTAACTCTTTATTTCTTTTTACATGATAATGCATAACTCAATTTATACACTTACTGGATACTAGAATAAAAACAAGGCAGACATTCATTTTCATAATTTTGATTGGATAATTTTGATGTTCCTCATGTTCCTTTACACAACAATATTATGTACAATATTCTGAACCTGATGTATCCTTCTCATTGTATCATTTAACAGCTATCAAAATGAAAGAAGACACTAGTCATTCACAGTCCTCTGATGATAGCTGTACAGACTCTTCATATATATTTATATATATTTGAAGGAGACCAGGAATAATGATTAACTTGATCAAATCTATCTATATAAATCCTATATTTTATTTAGATAGATAGATTTATTTATTTTTTTTACTTTTTTGTATTTTTGAACTTAAAAAAATACTTTTTCATAAGTTTTATGATTTTTAAAATAACTTATGAGTTTTATAAAACTATATAAAAGTACAGATACCTAGATAGTTATGGAACGTGGCTTTGAACAGGAGAGCTTAAAGTAGCCTATAGGTTGTAATGTGTAAACTCTATATAACGTGTAAGTATTATTTTACGTGTAAAACATGTTGCATTTCATTCGTTTGTTGCATTCTACAAGCATTCACATACTATCCGCCCTAAATAATATTCAATACTATTTAGGGTGGATATTATGCAAATTGGGATGCAGGGCGCATCTGTGTCTTGTTAGCCATGGCATCGTTAAATCAATCAGTGGGATACCCGTGCTTGCTTCTTTTTACAAAGAAGCACAATTCATGGTTCAATGTTGAGTTCAAATGCCTCAGGTCATCCTCCACCTGGAGCTGATTTCGGTACTTTGTTTTCAAAGCCGTCAATTTTTAAAACCCGGCCTCACACAGATAAGTTGAGGCAAATGGAAGAAGTAATTTTACGGCGGTGTCAGATAACTGAGGATATTCAGGCATCACGCTCAACCAAAATGACGGCAGAGAGGAAGAGCTGTAGAGGTGTCGCAATCTAGTGTCGCTCTTTAATTCGATTAACTGCTCCCCCATGTCAACTGGAAGGTCTTTTCCTGGACAACTGAAGGGATCTCTGACCCAAGCAAATGAACTGAAATCCTCAGTGAAATAACGGCCCAATTGTTGTTTTAGTCCCTCAACATGTTGAGCGACTGTGTTAATCAAAGGAGAGATATTTATCCCTGTCTTTTGCACACAGTCGGCAAAGTTGGGAAACATGTCAACATTTTAGCCGATCAGCCGATCACGACAAAGATCCAGTTTGCCAACGAATGCACTGACTTTGTCTGAAAGAAGCAAAATGTTGGCCTTGCATCGATGCATTGATGTGTTCAGCAAATTCAACCAGTCAAAAATGTCTATGAGGTGCTAACCACAGGGGGTCGTCCAGGTCCAAGGTCGGAATTAATATCAACAAGAAACATATTCACCTCTGACAAAGAAAGGGTTCATGGGTCCTCATATGGCTTGTTAACTGAGGTTACAGAGTTTTTGTCATATAAAAAGAGAATATATAGTGTGTTGGATTGGTCCAGACGCTACACATTTGTTTTGATGTGAGAGATTCACGATGAATCATACAGTGGGTCCACTTGGCTAAAGGGGCTAAATTCTGGACACGAGTGACAAGACCGCTAATCCTCCCAGTCATTGAACGGGCCCCGTCCGTGCAAATCCCAACACATTTATCCCATGACATGCCTGCATCCTGTATATATCCATCCAGAACTTCAAACAATGCCTCGCCAGTTGTGTGATCTGAAAGAGACCGACAGAAAAGAATGTCCTCCTCAAATACCATTTTTGACATATCTGACATAGGTAAGCAACTGTGCTAGCCCTGCAACATAAGTTGTCTGATCAAGCTGTAGGGCATAGTACTGGCTTTGCATGATGTTAGCTAACAATTGCTCTTTAAGGTCGCTTGCCATGTCAGATATGCGGTGGCTAACGGTGTCGTTAGAAAGGGGGATGTCACTAATATGCTGAGCAAAATTATCTCCAAACATGACCTGACAAATATCTTTGGCAGCAGGTAAGATTAGTGCCTCGGCAATTGTGTGAGGTTTTCCTACTTTAGCAACTCATTTGGAGATGTATTAGGATGCTTCTAGACACCTGTTGGACACTGATGTGTGTTTGCTGATGTTGTGTTTCTGCTGTTCAAGGCCAGATAACGTTAATGTGAAAAAATCTAAGGGTTTGTCTTTGAGTGTCGGGTGTTTTGTTTCTAAATGGCGCTTCAGCTTGCATGGCTTCATGCTGTCATTTGCCAGCAGATCTGCACATATGACACACTGGGGCAGCGGTTCAGAATCTGTCCCAGCCACCGTAAAGCCAAACTGAAGATAGCTAATGTCGTACTTTCGTGTTTTAGACTTCTTAGAGGTAGGACACATCGTTGTCACCACTCCTTTTCGTACGTGTGATGAACTTATCCATAAACTTCCCAAAATCAGTTCGCTGCTAGTCACTGACGTTCTGAAATGTGTCTGTACTGAAAGCTGGATAAAAGGCAGGCTAAGCTCCGCCTCTCTCCATTGCCAAAGAAAAAAGAAAAAGGAGAGGAAGAGGAACGCACAATAGGAGAAAGAGTGAAATTCGGATTGAAAAAAGCGTTAAAGGCTTAGCCAATTACACACAGAAGTTAAATACACAAGAGCACCAATACGGTGCAATGTCATGTTTTTATGTGTGTTTGTTTTTTGTTAATTTATTTATTTTAAATTAAAGTGGGTTTTTACTCACTGATACATTAACTGAGAACTTTGGGCCCAAAAGTCTGAAAATGTATTTTTTATTTTTTTTACTTTTCTTTCTCTCTTTCAAAAGCACAGTTTTAAAGTAGCTTTACTCACCTTTTTGATAACTTCATGACTTAACTGACAACATAATTACCGTAGTTTCTTTCGCACTTTGATATGAAATTATCAGTGTTGGGTAAATTACTTTAAAAACTTGTGTTAAACATGGAATAGTTTAGCCTTTTAGCTTTAAAAAAAAACTGTAATACTTGAGCATTTTAATAAAAAAAAAATAACCTTCTTTGGTTAACAAATATAATTACTCTGCAAAATATCTGAATAACAAATAAGCTTTAGAAAAGTAAAGTTTTAAGTAACTTTTATAAATGTGCCAGAAGAAAACATTACTGGTGCACCTTGAGATAAAACAATGGAGCTGACATATTTTCAGTGCAAGTTTCTTTCAGTTAAAACAGCTCGGAAATGTAAGCTATTTTAGTCTGGGACTAGGATTAAGCCTTGTCTGTGAAACCAGGGGTACATATATCAAGCTGTAAGCATTAAAGCATTCAAAGCAATTAGTACCATATTTCATACACACTGACATAATGTACATGTATACAATATTTGCAGTCACTAATACTAATTTTGTCCACTCCTAACAAAACACAACATGATTTTGTACTGTCATTCATGCACATATGCTTTGACTGTATTACCACACAGCTCATAAGCAACATTCTGATATTTTATAAACTAAATTCATAGTGCTTAGCACACTATAAACATCGACATCTGATAGTAGATCAAACACTGATCTAAACATTCCTAGACTGTAACATTCATAATGCTGCAGTGTAAACATTCGCATTACTTTACAGTATATCTACATTGTATTATATCTCATATTTTTATTATATGATAGCAAAATATTTACAACCTTGTTTCGTACGACATTTAGCCTATATTAATAAGTTGCCTATACTGTATATGTGAATGCACATCATATTTCAGCATATTTCACACATTTCAGTTTGGCAAGATAGTTTAGGAAAAGCCCAACTAGTAAAATGCATGCAAGTTTATGTAAAAAATAACATGTTAGCTAATGTAAGTAGGAATAAATTACAGAAATGATCTCCTCTCCAAGTATTCGCAGAGTTTCTGTTAGTTTTTGTGACGTATTTCAGAAAAAAGTTTGTGGAGGCCAAAACAGCAGAAAGTGCACTGTTTGTTTTGTTAATTTTACAAAAGCACAATTTTTAATTGTCAGTATACACAAATAAAAATATACCTTTTATAGATCCGACTGATTTTAGTCTTTTCTTTATCTGGGTATTTAGGTCCTTTTCTCTCTTATCAGAAAAAAACTGCAAGTGAACGCGCGCAGAGGGTTAAAGACGCTGCATTCAATTTTACCTTTAGACTATAAATTTAGATTTCAAATTCAATATTGATTTTAGAACTGTAACACAATTACTTTATAAGTAACTGTAATTAAATTAACTCAAATGAACACTAATTAAGGGTAAGTAAGGGTACTTTACTTTTTTCAGTGGATAAGTAATTTAATTACAGTAACGCGTTACTTACTGGAGTGCACGTCTGAAATGTCTCTCATCTGATGTTTTTGTAAAGATGTTCTGCGAATAAATAAACTATTTTTGTGAAAAATAAGAGACAGAAGCAGCAGTTGTGAGTGGGGTGGCCAAATCTAGCTCCGCCCCTGCGTTAATTGCTTTAAATATATATATATATAAATAGCATATAAATATATAATAGCAGTTACAGCACAAAATAAACATGAATGAACATCCTGTCATAGAATACTTAGGACCATGTGATATTTCAGATTTTCTTTTTTAATAAATCTGCATAAATGTCAACAATTCTGTGTTTTTCTGTCAATATGGGGTGCTGTGTGTACATTAATGAGGAAAAAAAATTAACTTAAATGATTTTAGCAAATGGCTGCAATATAACAAAGAGTGAAAAATTTAAGGGGGTCTGAATACTTTCCGTACCCACTGTATATATATATAAATAGCATATAAATATATAATAGCAGTTACAGCACAAAATAAACATGAATGAACATCCTGTCATGTCCATGGACTGTCAGTGTGTTTGTTTTCCTCCCCATGTTCTCCCATGTTGATTGTTTTTATTGATTTCAGGTGTTCCTCGTTGAGTCCCTCATCTAGTCATGTATTTAAAGAGTGTTATGTGCCTTGGTTCCTTTGTCTGGTGTCTAACGTCTCTATGTGCTACATGTGCCTCCAGCCTGCCCTGTGTTTCCCTGCATCAGTGGTTTATTAAAGACTGTTCATTTTGATAAGATTTTATATTCGGAACACAACAATGCAACTGGTCTCCAATTCTTCAATATTGTTGTAAGATCTCCTTTCTTTGGCAGCAAAGTTAATATTGCTCGTTGACAACTCTTGGGTAGAAAACCCTCACTCAGACATTCTTGCAATACCTCAAACACATTAATCCCAATTATATTCCAAAAATGTTTATAAAATTCACCAGGAAGTCCATCAATTCCAGGAGTACGACCTGAAGAAAGTCCAATCAGTGCAGCACTTACTTCCTCAAACGAAAGTCCAGAGTCTAGGTTTTCTATATGCTCAGAAGTTAAGCAGGGAAGATTATGTAATAGTTCATTTTGACTCTGATCATCTGTTTCCTCAGCCGCAAAGAGCTGAGAATAAAAGTCCACTGCTATTCTACACATCTCCACAGTATCAGTCATAAGTCAATCAGTTAAGTTTTTCAAACTTAACATTTGTTTTTCCTGTACCGCTTTACATTCCAAGTAAAAAAAAAAAGAGGTTGGACCATCTATATCTCTCAATGATAAAAATCTATTTTTCACAAGAGCACTTTTAACCTTTTCATTTAAAATATAATTCAATCTTTGTTTCTTTTCAGTCCACTCCTGTAAATTAACGGAATGGTTCCCTTTCATGGGAACTTCGAACTGTGTCCTCTAGGGGTCGCTATGGGGAACGCTTCGTCGTGACCCGTGTCTGAAGCATACATTGAAAAAACACCAACAACACGTTGGCCGGCGACAGCCATGACATCACTACGGGTGCGACTACAGTATAAATAGGCACCGGGAGAACACATCATCCTCTTCTTCATCTTAATTGACTGTTTTGTTTGAAGCGTGCATTTCTGTGGTAAGAGCGATCTCTATTCATTTCATTATGGCGAGCACTAGCAAAGCGTTTAGAGGATGTGTGCATCCGTGTTGTCGTTGTTTAACATCTGATGACACACACGATCTATGCGTCATTTGTTTGGTCGAAGAGCACGCACGCGATGTCTCCGAGGGGGAAATCGGCGTGCACCGTGAGCGTTTTTTCCAGGAAAAAGCTCCGCTCTCGTTTGTCTCTCTTTTCGAGGAAAGAGGGGCAGTCATCTGCTTCCCGCGATTCAGGATCCGCCGCTGCTGAGGCATGGAGGAGAATGAACTTGTGGCGATCGCATGTGGATCTGGAAGAGGGGTTTTCCCTGTCGCGATCGTCGGCTGTGGACGAGAGTGAGCCGCTGGAGGATGTTGTTATTTCATTAACAATGTCTGATCCAGGGGCCAGTGCTCTGCTGGAAAGCAGGAAAATGTCTGAGGGGGGCAAAAAGCTGAGGCTGAGCTTTCCCAATTCTCCTGCCCTGCGTATGATGAGCTTTTGAAAGTTATGAGATTGAGAAGGAATGGAAGAGGTAGTTTTTTCCTCACGCATCCATCGATTCCAGCATACGAGTTATGCCAACATCGAGGTGATGCGCGAAAGTGGTTATGAGAAGATGCCCCTATAGATGCCCTTAAGACTCCCTCCTTGACATCTCGCTCTAATGCCAGGGCATACG
>NW_015511461.1:0-435 GCF_001515645.1 Sinocyclocheilus grahami | reverse complement strand
ATATCGCACCAATTCTTTAACTATGGCATCATTTGAGATAAAAGGAGGAACATTAGATATGGTTATTTTTGTTGCAGGTGCGGCTAACGGAGTCACGGGCACAAACGTTTCTCTCACCCATAAACCACTCTCAGTTAACTGATTAATTAACGGCTCCGTTTTCAGAAACACAACCATCGCCTTATTCATTCCTGAAGCTGATAATATTGTCGAATCCAATTTGTTCTCCGACACTGACAAGTACCTCTTCCACGCTTACACCGGGTTCTGGCACACACCTGCACCCATTACGCCGAGTCAGGGGTGGCATATCTTGAACAGAGTCAGCCATGTCAGCCAACAACAACAAAGTTTTTTACACCCGCTTCCACCAACACGCTCCACTCATTTCAAAGTGCCACAAGGCTCTGTCTTAGGTCCTTTGTTGTTTGATTG
>NW_015511460.1:7434-10149 GCF_001515645.1 Sinocyclocheilus grahami | reverse complement strand
GCTGGGTTCAAAACAATCCAATAGCTGGGTCAAAACAACCCAATCAAAATAATTTTACGAGTGTTTTACACTGAAATGCAACAATTTAATGTAACAACTATACAATTAAGAGAGAAATTCAACAATTTGACAGTCTATGTAGGAGTGTTTTTAAGAATGCTGTATTTTACTGTAAAGTTCCTGTGACTGCACAAAGGAGTTCATGAATATTTAATGAGGCAAGCAGGTTTATGATTGGCTGTCTGCTGCGAAACAATTCTACTGCTACATCATTTCTCATTTTATACCTTTGACTGGAGCAGGGCTTCATAACGTGTTCAAAAGCTGTTCTAATCATATGTGAATTGTGAAATGTTGCTTAACATTTAAAAATACGACCAGGGTGAGTTTATAGTGTGAAAAGCTGTTTTGACATAGCTATTGCTGTTCTGGTAATGCCCCATGTGCAGGCTAATTAGAAATCAAATGTAGACAAGATGCCTAAGATGTCAGAGGTGTTAGGAAGACTTCTTTCAATTAATTCTAACGTTAAACAGTTCCACGTTAAATAAGTAAAATATGAAACGATATTCATTTCTGCCAAGAAACAAGATCAACTCAGCATGCATGTGCTTCTTCTGACGCTGAAGGTGGTGATGTTAGGTTGAAGCAGGATTCGCATGGTCTACCCCACCCTCACTCTGCCATCAGACAGGAAAGAAGGGGTTTGTCTTGGGGAGCATCGCCTCTCTCTGTCACCCCAGCCGAAACACGAGCGTCAGGAGGCGTGTGGAGCGTCGCGTGGCTGATGCGCGCAGCTTGGAGACGTCCAGCGCGTCTATGAGGAAAGGATGGAGACATGGCGAGCGCAGTTCTCCGTATCTTGATGCCAGCGAATTAAACACTTATGTCTCATTCTCAAGAGCTTTAAAGACAGCAGGATCCTTTCGTTGAAAGAAGCGTGGTGAGTGAAAATTGCTTAGTTTGATTCGTTTGGTGTGCAATATGGAGACGCGTTTGCGCTGGCGATATTTGCAGAAGGTTAAAAATAAATATGACGCGTTTTGATTGCTGCATGCGCGCTTTTGCGCAACAGTGTTTGAATGACGAAATTCATATAAATAAACAAATTATGGCCAGTAAAGTATTTTAAGCTGCGTGCAGAATTTGGAGTGAGTGTATTTGCACGAAAGTGCATGCAAATAAATACAACATTATAATAATAATACAAGCATGCATGATAGATCGTTTGCGGGTGAAATAAATGGCTAGTAAAACATTTTCTATTCATTTTCTAAATTTGTATTTACTACTCCAAATTTCTTTATGCTTTATTTACTGTTGTTTTTAATGATCATGAATTCATAGTATCTAGCATTCTGTAGGAGATTGATTACGGAAACCAGAGACATCTCACGTTCATTTTTGGTTCAAAAACTGTGCCCCTTGCAAACCTCCAATAAATCCTCCTTTCTTCAGCAAGATGTTTCATGTCTCCCGCCTCACGGTGCACCATGAGAGCAATATGCCAATATGATTCAGAATAGCTGTATGATATAATATGACATTTTTACGCGTTATGAGGTTAGAGCATAATAGGTGGGCTTCCATCAGGAGGATATTGTTGATATTGTTGCCCCCTGGTGGGAATTTTGCTTGTTGGCAACGTTATTTGCTTTCAATCGGGTGAAAAAAAGTGACCATATTTTTTGTTAGTGTGATGCACTCAGAAGAAAATTATTTTTTTAGCCCATTATCCAGTATTTTGACTTTTACGCAAAGAAATATATCCATAATGATACATCTTGTTTTGCTTTACATACAAAAGCAGATTTTTACATGATTTAGTAATGCTAAAATTTTACTGGAGTTTGATCATCCAAAATCTAGTTTCCTTCCCCGTTACACAATTTCTTCCCATCACACTGAATCAAATTCTGCTTATCTGAGCAGGCACTACAACACTTAGATATAGAAACTGCTTTACACATGGGGCGGCAGTAGAGAGAGACAGACAGGGAGAGCAGCGAGAAAGGAGACCACTGAAGCAGCGAGTTATGAATTATGTAAGGATTTTCTTCTGCATTTCTGTGAAACCACTGTGCAAACTTGAATTGGCAAATATAGGCTTTTTAGATTCACTGTTAAAGATAGACTCACCTCCATGACAGCAATGTGTCAATCTTAATGTGTTTAGTTTGCCCAAAAATGAAGATTCTGACATTATGTACTCACTCATGTCGTTCCAAACCCATATACAGTTATTATTCCACCGTCAAACACAAAAGTAGCAATTTTAAGGAATCTTTATGCAGATTCAATTACATTTCATGGTGACCATGTTTGTCAAGCTTTGAAAGAAACAAAACACCATAAAAGGTCATATGACATATGACTGACATTTAAGTTGTTATTCACTGATAATGCTGCCTTCCAGTGATCTATTAACCTTTGAACTGCCGTGAACAAATCATTGAGTCACTTAGTAGAGCTCAATCAGTCTTTTTCAACAGCAGATATTGAGAATCAAGCCGGTTCTTTTCTATGAACCAGCTGATTCTGGCCTCATAAATTGAACCCAATCTACTGGACTGATCCGGTTCACAAGTTGTTCTCAAGTTCTCTCTGATTAGTATTTCATAGTGGTTCATAGCTCACTGCAGGGGAAGATTTTAAGCAGGCAATTATTTTTTTTAGTCTATTCTAATATCTAATGGCTTGTTGTTGTTGTTGTTG
>NW_015511460.1:5693-6656 GCF_001515645.1 Sinocyclocheilus grahami | reverse complement strand
ATTTTATAGTCCTGCTCCAAACTCAACATATTTCATATATTTGTGTTTATACCATCAGTTAATCCTATGATGTTCGTGTGTTTCACAGCTCTTCTGTAGCTGGCGAAAATGGATCCGTCCCCCACGAGGCAGCAGTACGGCTCCAAAAAGAGGGTTAAAATCCACCCCAACACTGTCACGGTGAAGTACGACACGCATTTCCCCCAGCCGGGCGATGAGGGATACGATGACGCCCCGTCTTTTGAGGACTTCGGCTCATTCATGGACAACAACCCGAGCAAGAGACTGGTGTCAGAGAGCGGTCACGGCAGGACTTTATTCGGCACTATGGATTCTCATCCCAAAGCCGATCAGAGAGATAAAGGAGTGGGCGGTCAGCTGGCGAGCTTCGGCGAGGCCTCGGTCCTGGCTTCGCGAGTCACCTGGGGGGCCCTTTTTGGGGCGGCCATTGCGCACGGTTGCGTGGCCCTCATTACACGCCTAGCAGCCGACCGCTCCAAAGTGCCATCATTAGAGCTCATCTTCATCCGATCGGTGATCCAAGTGTTGTCCATACTGGTGGTCCTCTACTACAAAGAGGCTCCCTTTGGGCCAAAGGGCTATCGACTGCGTTTGTTCTTCTACGGGGTTTGCAACGTCATCTCCATCACGTGTGCGTACACGTCTTTTGCAATCGTTCCGCCCAGCAACGGCACCATCATGTGGCGGGCCACCACCACAGTTTTCAGCGCCGTTCTGGCTTTCCTGCTCCTAGATGAACGCCTCGGTTACACAGACGTAGTGACAGTCGTAGGTAGCCTCTTCGGCCTGTGTCTCGTCATGATCCCCAACATCGCAGACGAGGAAAAGTCTCCTCTGGGATTCTGGAAAGAAGCCTTTGGCTACACGATGACTGTGATGGCGGGTCTGACCGCCGCTCTGTCCATGATCGTGTACCGGGCCATCAAAGAGCGTGTGAGCATG
>NW_015511460.1:0-517 GCF_001515645.1 Sinocyclocheilus grahami | reverse complement strand
CCCCAACACTGAATATAATATATTTTAATATATTTTTTAATAATTATTGGGAATTGTGAAACTGACCACAGGAACTCCACACTGCCCCGTGCAATATGTAGCTACTTTCGGGACGTATACAGCGTATACAATTGATGGACGTGTGCACTGACCAATGAGCAGAGAGATCACTCTTGGCTAACCAATGGGTGAACGAGTAAGCTCTAGACAGCCCCGCCTCTTACAGCAGGTTAGATAGCGCAAGCAGCGCATTGAGTAGAACCGCAGTTCTCACGCTGGATACATAGAAACGCCTCAGCGAACATGTAGCAGAAAAACACGCCTGTGATCTAAACAGTGCTGGTCCTCGAGTGTGCGCTGGATACACGGGGTGCAGGGGTGCAGGGGTGCACCTCGGATCGCTCAAGGGTAAGATGACCGATATTTGTGAGGGTTCATGGTCTTATTGTAGCGCATAGAGCTAAATCAGTAAATCCGGGGGAGGTTCTGGGTAGAAATATGTATCTTCATAACGACA
>NW_015511459.1:9769-10151 GCF_001515645.1 Sinocyclocheilus grahami | reverse complement strand
TTTCACTCAAGTAATGGAGTTGAGTACTTTGTCCGCCTCTGAATAAATGCAATTAGGTTTGTAAGACAGTATAGGGCCCTTACCAACTAAATGAAATCAATATCAACAAAATCCATCTTTGACTGTTTAATGCATCTCAGAGATGCCATGAATGCATTTACACTGCATAAATAATGCTAGGCGATGAATGTGTTAAATATAAAATATACTGAATATAGAACTATAAAATGATACTTGTTGAGTTAAGTATGAAACTATTATCACCAGTAGATGTGGCGACAAGTCTTAACGAGAGAGTCATTGATTCACACGCTCAACCGATTCGTTCAAAACCGATGATTCATTCAGGAACGAAGCAAGTGACTTGCTGATTTCTAGCATA
>NW_015511459.1:7732-9615 GCF_001515645.1 Sinocyclocheilus grahami | reverse complement strand
TCCACATTGACAATATTGTGTCTAGAATGTACATCACTTATTATTAACTTAAACATACATAACATATTATATACCATTGTGCAAAGTATAAAACAAATGAGTGGGCATGGTTTTATAAAACTCAGACTGGATGGATAGCCACCCTACTTCTTTCTCAAGGCCCATTTCATAAAAAGCTTTTTCTGAAATGACAGGGAAAGCATCAAGTCAAAAGCCTTTAAATTGCAGACACAGACCGTATCGCATAATCCTTCACTTCAGAGAAACTGCACAAGCCGATCACGTAACGGCTCCATTTCTGAAGAGGAAACTCAATCAGAACAGAAATAGTAATGTGACGTGACGGCGGAAACATGCTGTGCGTTCAATACGCTATATTAATAAAGAGATGAGTTCTGGAGGCTTTCTGGGCTCAAACGCTCTTTTCCAGATGAGAAACTCCAGCAGCTCAAACCACACTGACATCAGCGCTTGGCTCGCGCCGTCTATAATCTCAGACTGAGAATGAGCCGCTTACTTCGAGTCTGATGAGATTTCTTTACAGGCGCCCTCTGACACCCAGCCGCAGTAGGGGTCCCTGGAGGCGATACAGGACCTGAGAGAGACACACATGAGGGTTAATCGTGTAGAGCGGTCTGTACTAACGGGGCACATAGAGAGAAAGCATACGCACTTTTTACACTTGCCGTGCCGCTCGCAACGGGACAGCGGGACTTTGACCACGCATGAGGTGAAGGCCACGAACAGAGAGTGACTCCTGCGGTCGATCTGCATGCTGATGATACGCTTGTCCTCCACGCCGTCAATCCTGCACCTGATCACACCAGATCAAGACCGAACACATCAGATCACTCGAGAGCTTCTGAACAGACTCGCACTCACTCAGACTCATCAAACAGATCAGACTCGTATCTGTAGAGCTGCTTTATAGCACAATCTAACTCAACACTGTTATTGACCTGAATCATCAAACGAAGTTGATCAGAATAACGTCACTATTGTCTTCCGTAGAGCTGCTTGCATCTGAAATAAATTGATTTTATAAATCGATGAACTTTACACTGTTATTAAACTGAACTGAACAATGACTCTATTGTTTTCAGTAGAGCTGCTTGGAGGTTAAGAATCGAATTTCAACTTCAGAATCGAAGAATTTAATTAGTTTTACATTTAGTAATTTAGCAGACGCTTTTATCCAAAGCAATCTAATTTTTCAATTATTTTCAATAATTGATGAACTTTGAAACATCGACCGTTACTGAACTGAATTGATCTGAATGACTCTATCGTCTTCTGTAGAGCTGCTTTACAGCTAAAACTGAATTTAGTATCACAATTGAAGAATTTTACAACATTATTTTCCAGTTTATCACTATAAAGCTGTTTTGAATCAATTTGTATTGTATAAAGTGCTATAGAAATCAATTTGACAAGTAGTTTTATACACAAAATGATTTATCAAGTTGTAAATAAAGAGTACTGATTATAGTATATTTTAAAAATGAATACTCTTTCAGTGTTTTTACTTCAAATTTCACATTTAATTCAGTGTGTGACTTGCTGTTTCTTTGTGATTCTTTGTGAAATTTAGTAGCAATTTCTGAGTAAAACTGTGGTAAATCACAGTCTTTTTACTGTAGACTCACATTCGCTTCATGTGGAAAGTTTCTTGTTGCTTCGCATCCAGTTATGCTAATGAACTAAGATTGTTACTATTCATAACTGTATATTTATGAACGTCGTTAATAAAACACCAGCATCACCAGTATATGGTTTTGAACATGGTTAAAATCACAGTAACACGACTCTGCTGTTTTGCTTTAAAGGAGACATATTATGCCCTTTTTACAATATGTAATACAAGTCTCTGGTGTCCCCAGAAT
>NW_015511459.1:3305-3649 GCF_001515645.1 Sinocyclocheilus grahami | reverse complement strand
CAGGAAAGAAGTCCACTGTTTCTCCAGCACTCGCTGCGAGCCGCCGCGGTCGTTCTTACACACGCGAGCCACTCGCGGAAACACCACCTGATCGGAGAGACACGTTAAACACGTCCTACATACACGTCACGCTCTCAAAAACACTAGAAACGCTTCAGGAGAATTAAACTGAGCCTGGATTCTGCATTTCTGTCCCCTGATTGAGTCACCTTTGCTGGTTTAAAAGACAATAATAGGGCTGGGTTGAAAACATTGATTTCTTGATTTGAATCGATTCTCATTTTGATGAACCAATATCGATTCTTAAATCCAAAGAATAAATGTGTGCTTTTTTCAGTTGATGC
>NW_015511459.1:404-2847 GCF_001515645.1 Sinocyclocheilus grahami | reverse complement strand
AATCTTTTTAATATAGTGACAGGGTTTATTGTGTAGTTTGCAGCATTAATTGAGAGATTTTTTGTATCCAAATGAATCCAGGAATCAAATTACAAGCTTGTGAATCAAAATCTATTAATGAAATTTGTCTCAATACCTAGCCTTAATTAATAGTCAGTAATATTATCGATTTAACTGCACTGACGCGATCAGATGAGAACAAAACTTGATCTGAATGACGACACAATTGAGCTGCTTTACAGCTGACATTTGAGTTTGAATCATTGATTCATGGATCACTGATTCTGTTCTGTTGATTCTGTATTGTATAAAGCGCTATAGAAACAAATGTGATGTGACATATTCCTCCTGCTGACAGCGCTGTCATAGATGTTGCTGTAATTGGAGAGCCGTTAGTGGAGTATGAGGGTAATTACAGTAATCTGGCAGGTTGGTCCGTACAGTAACTGGAGAGACTCATATTCACTGGAGATGCTCAGGCTGTAATTACTCCTCACTGAATCAGCCTCTCAAATCTCACATCTTCTGCTTCTGAACTCACAACAATGAGCCTTTGTCATGCACTCACAACACTCACAGACCAGGAAGTCAATTCTGGACTATTCAGGGCCCGTCGTTCGTTGTTTGTGTTATTTTTAGTACCTGCGTCCTGACAGGCTGTGCCCTAGATCTCTTAAAAACCCTCACATATTTCTTACGCCCACTTCCTGTCACTTCCTGTCTGCGGCGCTGAAGCAGGAAAACACACTAGATGTTTTTCCCGTACCTTCCCCATGCTGTTGTACTCCATGGCGATTTCCCGAAAGAAGAAGTAGATGAACTCGCCATAGTTGACCGCCTGGATGAAATACGGCTCTGAAATCAACAAGAGCAACTGTGAGCTCAGATATCAAAACATCTCCGCGTGAATTAGAATCATAGTATAATGTGATGAAGTTTGAAGAGCGATGAAACAGTCCTAGAGTTGACCGGATGAGCTCATCTCTCACGGGATCAGCGGACGTGACGGCAGGTCGTGTTTCTGTCGGTAAAATCACCTCACCTTTTAGCCATTTAGAGTCGTGTTTGACCGTCCGGAGGGTGGCACTGTCACCCAGACTGCGGTAGATCACCGCATCGATCGCTAGGAAGTCTGTGACCGTGGCCGAGTATAACTTCCCATCTACAGCAGAACACAACAGCGTTTAAACACTTCAAAATGAATCCAACATCTATACAAAAAAACAAACAAACTCAACTACAAATACAACACTCTGTGATCCTTATATCTAATTATGTTATATTAAATGTATGCATTTATAATTAACCATATTCCCTGCTGTATTTTATGCTGTCTAATTTTCCTGAATTAATTTTCTTGAAAATGTTAGGATTTTCTCTTAGAAATATCCAGTAAATTGCACAAATAATTACAAAAAAATGGCAAGTAACACATTGATTGATTGACATGGCATTTTGAAGTAGATTTTTTTAATGTAAAATATCTTCGTTTTTAACTTGGAAACATCATTTTTTGCTGTGCATAATGGCGTTATTTTAGCCGCACGAGCGCTGGGAAGGCAGAACTTTCTCTGGCCTGCGACTGGAAGGTTTTACAGCCGCTAATGGAGGAATGAGTCATGCGGGTTTTCCATCTCCAGGGTTATTTTTGCTGCTGTGTTTCGGGGAGGGACTCCCAGAGACGCTCTCTAACCGCAGCACAATAGTTTCATGTGTTTCCAGAGCGGCCGCACACGAGTCGCTGCCAGCAAATGCTCTTCCCAGAAACAGGGAGCGACTGTTGCTCCGGCCGTATTCCCACATTCTTCTGACAGACATTCATTATGGAAGTGTTTCAGACGTGACGGCGGTGTCTTACCGGCGAACAGGGCCACGTTGGCGTGTTTGGCGTCGTATGGGCAGCGCGCCATCCCGCTGATCTCATCGCCCACGGCATCCAGACTGTCCATCTGCAGGAATGAAGGGAATGGTCAGAGGTCAGAGGTCAAACCCACCCTAACCTTCAGCGTCTGAGACTTTCACACATGTCGTGGTGTTATTTTTAAAGCTCTTCCTCTCTGATGCCTGCCAAGACCAGCCGCTCACGCCAGCCGCTCATTTCGCTTGCTATTTCTATCGTGGCGAATCTGAAGAAGGGTCAATCAGGAGTCGAACGTGCTCACACGTCATGTATCAGGAACCCAATTAACATTCCTCCGAAAATACACTGAAACAAACACGGATCAGGAATGTCAGGGTATTCCCGCTCCGCAGCACGACAGGGAGGAAGAACAAACCAGGAATTTCACTGATTAATAAACTCGGGACAGCATCAATATTAGCAATTACACCACACAGTTTACAAGATCAGATACCTGTCAAATACAGCATTTACTCTGATCTTCAACGTCTTCACATCTTTGCCTTTCTTTGAACAAAACCAATGCTAGAAAATGCTGGATTC
>NW_015511459.1:0-374 GCF_001515645.1 Sinocyclocheilus grahami | reverse complement strand
TCCCTCATTTGATTAGATCATGACCACACTGTACTAATTAATTCCCTCATTTTGACATAATTAAAATGAGACAAATTACTACATAACTTAGCAATGATTTACCACAACAAAGGAATGAATTCTTAATTTGTGGGCAACGATATTTATATTTGTCCCGCATGTCATGTGTGCAGAAAGATCTCTTCCATGAAGCTTCTTTGAAACAAACTGCATTGTATAAAGCACTATAGAATTAAATGTGACCATGTAATAATCTAAAGCAAAAAATCTCATAATTAGTCACTGAAAAGAGAGACTGCAGCAGCAAATTAACACCTTCAGTATGAATGCTGATTAAAGCTGGTTTATTCAACAGGTTCAACAGTCATAAATCA
>NW_015511458.1:8999-10154 GCF_001515645.1 Sinocyclocheilus grahami | reverse complement strand
GAATTGCGTAATGCAACTGTAAAAGCATGCACTGTGAACTTCCAGTAATAGCATGCATTTTTCGAGTAAATGCATTAGAGTCCGGTGAAGTGATGGCACTTTCACACGAGAGCTTTTGAGGTCAGATTCAGTGCATTTGGTCAGAAAAACACATGCATTGCATCTGAGTTACGGTTTGTGTGAACGCTCGCATGATTTGCGTCTGAAGCGTGTTTTCTGCTTCCCTGTAGAGTCGATCATCTGTACACGTTCTTCGTCCAGTGGTCTCCAGAGAGCATCTACAGCAAACACAGCAGCAAACCGGACTTCCTCAGGGTCCATCCAGACGTGATCGACACTTTGCTCAGCAATACTGCCTCCAAAAGATGGGAGGTAAGTCAATTATGCCTCATGCTCACAATTCAGAAGACAATTGAACAATAAAACCAATGCAACACGATATAACAACTACATATAAGAGCAACATGTAGATCCATATAATGAAATGCATTGAGTTCGGGGGCAGTTTAGTGGAGTCACAGTATCGTTTAGGCTATACTTCACATCAAAACCTGTAAAGAAATCAACTATTGGTTTCAGTTGATCAGCGTAGCTTAATCAATCAACAGCAATCGATATGACAAAAAACTGTGTTTTCACTGGAGCTGAGTTTGTCAAGAATGGATTTACAGTTAATATAGCTGACAATTTCACCATTTTGCCTTGTTTGGCCAATCAAATGTTATGGTTAGCCTCAAATTTGAATATTTATTTCACTTCTTGACGCATTGATTATTTTAAACTCAAGACTCATCCATTTAAAAAGTGCAAAAACTGTAATATACAGGACAATTTCAAGCACACTGAAAATCATGGTGCACAAAATATATGTGTGAGATTATAGTATATAATATTTCTAAAGAAAAAAATAATCTAATGAGCATCAATGGACATGAGATGTACCCTAAATTATAGAACGACCCGGCTTTTTCATCTTTCTCCTCTAATGCATTAATATAAATACAAATCATCACAGACATTAGAGATTACAGTTATTAAAAAGATGAATTACTGAGTGTACTTTCCCATGGGTGGAGGAAGAAAACCTATCCTTGACCTATCCTTATAAATGCGAGCGGTGACATGGTTTTTCATCAGACTGCAATAAAAAAATAT
>NW_015511458.1:4720-5129 GCF_001515645.1 Sinocyclocheilus grahami | reverse complement strand
GAAATAGAAATCTTTTGTCACATTAGAAATGTCTTAACTGATCAATTTAATGTGTCTTTGATGAATAAAAGCATTTTTTTTAAATCAGGTTTGAACGTTAGTGAATCGCCATTCATAAGACTAAAGGGGAAGCTGTTTTACACTACTATTTGCCACTTCTGCTTTCTGAATGTGGAAGTGTAATAAAAGTCTGTTGAGCAACTGTCATCTTTCACGCTCTCATGACTTCCATCCTTCTGTTAAACACAGCATTACATCATATTTCAGCTTCTGCTTTATGGAAAACAAAACTACTTGATGATTTTTACTACAGAGCTAAAAAAAAGTGCATTCTATGGCATCTATGGAAGCCTGTTTCTGACACAAAAAAATTAAATTAAATTAAATTAAATTAAATTAAATTAAATTA
>NW_015511458.1:0-1062 GCF_001515645.1 Sinocyclocheilus grahami | reverse complement strand
AAAAAAAAAAAATCGAAACGTATCTGATTTTAAGCACAGCACGTGAGCTGGAACCGCGTCCGGCTTCCGCCGGAAGTCCAGCGAGCGCAGAGAAGCACTTCCTGCAGAGTGTTTGTGTTGTTCAGTGTCTCACACTCGCTGGTTTTCTCTCTGTATCATGGTTTATTCTCGTGTTTGTGTCTGCTGTGCGCGCTGACTGCTGTCTGGTGAGTGCTGCTCTCATGTTTCATATCGAACACCATCATAATAACGCAGCGTATGAACATAAACACAGCTTTTCTGCTGTGCCTCAGTGTTTGGTGGTGTGTGTTTCTGTGCTAATACTTTAATAGATGAGTTCGAGAGCTGTTATGATTGCTTTAGTTTGTATTTGGCCCTTGGCTTGTTGTCGTGTTCTTTCTGTTTCACTTTGAGCGCAGCCTGATCGATACTGACAGAAAGCATCTGCATAATAATCAATATTAACATGTTGTGCATGCTAATATTGTCATATTTTACACTATATACATGTTCCTAGAAATTAAGGTTGGTTGCACACACTATTATATGACTATATTACACTGGAAGAAATAATTATTAATGCTTGTTGTTTAATTGATTGATTATTAATCCGATCGATCAATATCCGCACTAATGGCTAGTGTAATAATAATTATCTGTTGTGCATTAAATGTTTACATAAACTCTCTGACGCATTACTATAAACTCTTGTAATTGAATGCATGTTGTGTTATTTATTTGTTGATGATAATATCAATATTAATATGGTCCAGTGATCAGTTACGACTTTCTGTATTGGTGGCCAATAATAATAATAATAATAATAATAATAAAGTTGACTTAAATAGCAACTTTCATGCATGAAATGCATCTCAAAGGACAGAACAAAGTAAATTAAATTTATAATATTTATGTAAATTATATATTTCTAAATTTGTTATATATATATAAATATATTATATATATAAACATAACATATTTTTCTTAAATGTATACACGCATGTGTTTGTGTTTATACATACAGTGGGTACGGAAAGTATTCAGACCCCTTTAAATGTTTCA
>NW_015511457.1:26903-27415 GCF_001515645.1 Sinocyclocheilus grahami | reverse complement strand
TTGTAGGTGTTTTTGCGGACAGTTTTTAGAGCAGAGTGTTTATGTAGTGGGTCTGTCTAGAGAAAATACTTTTGACAGTTTAGGTCGTCCTGCATGGACCACACTGCTCTGTCAGTCCTCATCATCGGCTTGTAAATAGTATGTGCAGGCAGCAGAGGGGTGAACATTTAGACGCGGTGCGCGTTTTTCTCCCCAGAACTAGACAGCTTTCAAAGTTGACTAAATAGCGCACGGGGGACAGGATTAGAAACCAGGGGCTGTGCAGTGTATGCTCAAAGCGTTAGCCGAGGCAGTCACAGATTTCACTCTTTTTCTCTCAATGCATATGTTAAAACCCGGTGTTCGCTCAGAAATCGGAGTTTGCACTCTCTCTCGCTCTTCCTCTGGACGTTTTGGTTTTGTTGTCCTGTGCCAGAAGCCGTGTACATTGTAGTGTGTGTATATGCATGTACAAAATCACATCCTATGCTTGGAGATGGTTTCTGATTTGGTCGTACAGTTGTTGAGCGTGT
>NW_015511457.1:23559-24163 GCF_001515645.1 Sinocyclocheilus grahami | reverse complement strand
AAAAAAAAAAAAAGTTGCAATGAAAGTGAATGGCGACTTAGGCTGTCATTCTCCATAACGTCTCCTTTTGTGTTCCTCTGTCAAAGGAAAAGCAGAGGAGGTACACATTGACACATTTTTGATGCATAACAGGGTTAAAACTATATTCTTAATAGATGTTTTGACATACCTCCCTAAAAAAAAGCAAAGAATAACAGTATTGCCTTTGTTTCTGAAGTTTTTAAACGGCTAATATGAGTTTCAAAGATTTGTGTGATGTAAGAATAATACCCAACTTCTCTGATTTTAGCGCATAGTGTAGTGAGCACCAATTGCCTCATTCACGGTTCACTTTGTTCCCTAACAGATTTTGAAAAAATGGCTTGTGCAGCCGACAGCTGCATCCAATTCACGCGTCATGCAAGTGATGTTCTGCTCAACCTGAACCGACTGCGTAGCAGAGATATCTTTACAGATGTCATGATTCTGGTCAACAGACAACAGTTTCGAGCACACAAAACAGTCCTTATGGCATGCAGGTGCAATTAAAGATTATTTGGATTTGTTACATGCTTTCTTGTAGTGGAAATACGTTAATTTGAGACCCCAAAAGCTTACTAAAAAT
>NW_015511457.1:21619-22815 GCF_001515645.1 Sinocyclocheilus grahami | reverse complement strand
GGGAGCTCAACCGCTTGCCATGCCGGCTCATACTCCTCGAGAGAGCTGGGAAGAGATGAGGAAATGAAGCGGGAGACCTTGGAGGGAGTGGTCCATTCGATTGGGATGAGCTCCAGAAAGCACAGCTTCACCAGCCTGGCCCAGGAGCAGCAGAGGGAGACTGGGAAAGAGCAAAGTTCCCTGGCAGAGGAACATTTGAGCCACCAACACTACTCCATGGGTATATCCTCTAATGGACGCAAAACCTTGATGAGCAGCCCTCAGAGCCCCCTCAAATCAGACTGCCAGCCTAATTCCCCAACAGAATCGAGCAGCAGCAAAAATGCTGCCCTCACGCAGGCCTCGCAACCTCCAACCTCTCAAGGTACTCAAGACCCTAAAGCTCGTAACTGGAAGAAATACAAATTCATTGTTCTCAATCAGAGCTCCAAGGAGGAGGAGACCAGTCCTCGTGACCCTGGAATGCACTCCCCGCAGAGGCCGGGCTTGTCTGCTTTTCTTCACCATGTCGATTCTGAACATCCCGACTCTAAGGCGACAACAAAGATCAGCGAGCAAGGCGAGGATTTCACTGTGCCTCAGGCCAGTCGCCTCAACAACATCATCAACAGGTGAGTTTTTCCAAAGGAAATCTGACTCCCTTAAACAGCCAAAAAGGTGTCATCCTCGGTGTACAGAAACCGATTAGAAGATCTTGTTTCCCAATGCAATAAAGTTCAGAACTGCAGGTTTGTGAGTATTTTGTGGAACGGTTCTCCACCCACCACCTCCACAAAGCCAGATTGAATTTTTCTTCATCCATTCCAATCCTCTTAAAGCACACAGAGGATTTACCTCTTAGCAGAAATGTGTGAAATTCATTCAATATCCTATAAAAATTTGAGTGAATTCCTCTGCAGACCTAAAATGTGCCGTTTTCCTCAGCAGAACTCTAGAGGGATCGCAGAGGAACAGCGACAGCCACTCTTCGCGCTATACGAGCCATTTAAAATGCTCGTCCTGTGGCTCCCAGTCTCCACAGCACTCTGACGTCTGTCCCAACACATCCGCCTCGCGTCTGGCCGAGGAAATGTCTGAGATGCACTCAGAGTACTCTGATTCCAGCTGTGGTGAGATACACTTCTAAATAGTTTCCTAAAAACCTGTTTGCGTCTTCCAAAACCAACCTAAAACCATTTCTCCTTTGCCTCACAGAA
>NW_015511457.1:17261-20407 GCF_001515645.1 Sinocyclocheilus grahami | reverse complement strand
CTTGTAAGAGGAACTCCTAACTGTGACTATAGCATTGAATATCTTTCTTGGTTTTTGTCATGTACTTTTGAGAACAATGGCTGCTCTCTCAAATGGAAAACATGCATGAGGTGGGTTGCCACTGATAAACTTTCACTATGTAGGCAACTGCATAAATATTGTGACAGTGTAATTACTTTACATCAAGATTGCTCTCTGCTGGCAGAGCCGATCTAGAATTACATGGTAACATATGCATTCAAAAGTAATAATGATAATAATAAAAGAAAAGGTACTGCTATGTTATGACCAAGGAGATATTTTGCTTCAGATGTATTTGTATAGAAACGTGACTTTTTATTTCTTTTGGCAAGTGAAGGTTTACAGTTTTTGTCATTGTTCTAGAAGCTACGTAAAAAGGTTATACTATTGTCTTTCTTTTCTTTTTGTCTGTGTATACACTGTGTACTCAAGGTGCCTTTCTCAATGGTGTCTGAATTTCTTTTCATTCAGTCCAGCTCTACTAAGGTACAACTGAAGGGCGACGTGTCCTTTTTTCCCTTTTTGAGCGTGAAAACATGTGAGAATGTTTTTGTGACAGAAGAACGGCGTGTGTGAGTGTGTGTGCTTTATAAATGCTTTTCACACACTTCAAGAAAAAAATGCAGCTCATTGCGTGAGCTATACATCTTCATGACTTGTTTTGGGATTGGGCTTTTTTTAAATAATTTTAAAAAACGCATTAAGCTTACTGTAAAATATAGATGTATGAATGTAAAATAAAAGTATTGGATTTCTATGTCTAGCATTTGTGTAAAGCCTCTTTATTCTAAACTAAGCAAAAAAAGAAACATCCTCTTGCACCGAACTGCTTTATTTCCAGCTAATTTCTTGTGTAAATGTTTTTAAACAACTGAAGCAAACGGAACATATTTCACAGGCATTTGATGAACAGAAATGGAATAATGCATTCCTGAACATAGGTCGCAGTAAGTATCTTGTGTGGCCACCAGCCTCTTTAAGTATTACAGTGCATCTCATCCTCATGGACTGAACCAGATTAGCCAGTTCTTGCCGTGAGATGTTTCCTCACTCTTCCACCAACACAAGTTCTGGGACATGTGTGGGGAGACACCTGGTTTGGCACTGCAAGGACGATCGACTGTCCTTTCTTGTCTCCCTGCAGCACTGTCTTAGGCATCTTTCGTTATGGACATTGTTCTGGCCACATCTGCAGTCCTCATGCCTTCCTGCAGCAGGCAAGACTATGGCATGTTCACGCAGGTGAACACATTAAGCTTAGCGTTATGGGAAGGCTCGCATGTTACAACAATAGCAGAATTGTTAGAGAGTCAAGATAAAAAGCAGGGAACCAAATCACCACAAGCTTGGGGTAGTGAAAAGCAATGCTGGAAGCTCCATACGTTTGTTGTATCAATTCCTTAAACAGGACTAGAAATGTAGTGAAGAATTCATGAATTAGAATAAGAATTAATGAACCACAGTAGGAGTTTAGAACTGCAGAACAGTTCAGCTATAGAGTTTTCATTGAGATGTGCTTTATTTTCTACAGGTATTACTAATTCAGTCAACAGGTAACAAACCGCACCATCTAAAACACAACCAGATTTGTACCACTTCAACATGCTGATATATAAACCATTGGCCAAAATGATATTGACTGCACAACTAATGCTCAGACCTATGGTGCGCACATTATAGTACTATACTCTATAGTATTACACAGACTGAAGACATCATCCGTCTAAAACTTTAACCAGTTCAACAAGGCCATATATAGTGCAAGCCTGCAACATAGAAGCCATTCTTAGGGGGATCAGAAAACTGCATTACAAACCATAAAAGTATCAGATCCTGTTGTGTTACTCTGGAATAGGCCCAACATTATTTTGCTTCCTTCTTCAAAACCAATAGAACACAAAAATGCAACAATATAGCTCAGAATGCAACACGGACCTAAATTTTTTCTACTGTGGAGGGGAATTTCCATTGACTTCTATTGGTTTTATACTGAGCCAGCATTGTCTATCTACTAAACCAAACCTCTCTGCATTTCCAAACTTTGTGAAAGTTTTCTATGTGGGGACAGTAGTGTGCTCCTGACAATACAGGCAAAACCTGATTCACACACACGTACATTTACTTAGCTATATAAAATGGTCCATTCAATAAACTTCTATTGTTTTCATATATACTGGCTATAACCTAATCCTAACTGAAACCTTCTACACGGTTTCAATTTTATTTTTTACAAATGAGGACACCCCCAAATGTTTTTTTTTTCTTCAGTTCAGGTCACATCTAGGTATACATTTGTCCCTAAAATATGCCGTACACAAGCAGCTGTTTGTTTCACTATGTTAGTCAGGGCTTTTAAACTACTAAATTCTGACTCGCTAGT
Source organism: Sinocyclocheilus grahami (assembly GCF_001515645.1). NCBI lineage: Eukaryota > Metazoa > Chordata > Actinopteri > Cypriniformes > Cyprinidae > Sinocyclocheilus > Sinocyclocheilus grahami. The sequence continues at coordinate 18,006 of NW_015511457.1, read as the reverse complement.
TGGTGTTCCAACTGTTTCACTTTTTCAGAAAGGATCATTTTGAATGGTGAGGACCTCACAATAGTCAAACTAATACACATTTTTACACACAGAAGGGAGGCAATGCAAGTAAATATATACACACTTTATTTACAAGTTACTATTAGCTGATTAAGTTTTTAAAAACTACACTTTCACCTGCAATGTTTATTCACGGGTGAAAGCACAACCATGTAGGCATTAACACAAAAGCTCAGGCTGCGTCTTCAATCTCAAAATGATAAACAAGAGTATCATTGAGGTCCTCAGGGCCAAGTATCCAATGATTTTTCCTCTTAGTAGAAATCTAAAAGCAAGAGAAAAACATGGATCACTGAAGAAAAACAAGTAGCAAAGCCATTTAGAAAACACTACCTTTTCTTCTAACAGCTCGTTGAGTAAGGAGTTTAGAGCAGAACCCTTAGCAATGCGATCATCCATCTAAACGACAAGGCAATAGGCCATCAAGACAAGCTACCTAAAGCTCACATTTCGCCAATCATTAAATAATTGACAAACTGGTGGATCTCCAAACTTACTTTGCTGTGGTGCAGCTCAGAGCAACAATCCTCCATGTCAAAGCTCGCATTCATGCATTTCTCCTGAAAACAGACTAGAACCATTGGAAACTGTCTGGTGTTATTGCAGGGACGTCCTTAGGGGTGCAGCCGCACGGGCCCCCTACCTCGCACCGGGCCCCGCATTAGCCAAGGACAGCCCCATTCGG